>NW_026652284.1:88257220-88492233 GCF_009828535.3 Hylobates moloch
ATCCCATTTGTCAATTTTGGCTTTTGTTGCCATTGCTTTTGGTGTTTCAGACACGAAGTCCTTGCCCATGCCTATGTTCTGAATGGTATTGCCTCGGTTTTGTTGTAGAATTTTAATGGTTTTAGGTCTAACATTTAAGTCTTTAATCCATCTTGAATTAATTTTTGTATAAGGTGTAAGGAAGGGATCCAGTTTCAGCTTTCTACATATGGCTAGCCAGTTTTCCCAGCATCATTTATTAAATAGGGCATCCTTTCCCCATTTCTTGTTTTTGTCAGGTTTGTCAAAGATCAGATAGTTGTAGATATGCGGCATTATTTCTGAGGGCTCTGTTTTGTTCCATTGGTCTATGTCTCTGTTGTGGTACCAGTACCATGCCTGGCCCACAGGCAGCCAGACTTTATCTCCCTTGTTCCCTGAAAATCGCTGTTATCCTGTTCTTAAGGTGCCCAGATTTCATATTGTTCAAACACACATGCTCTACAAACAATTTGTGCAGTTAATGCAATCATCACAGGGTCCTGAGGTGACATACATCCTCAGCTTACGAAGATGATGGGATTAAGAGATTAAAGTAAAGGCAGGCATAAGAAATTATAACAGTATTGATTGGGGAAGTGATAAATGTCCATGAAATCTTCACAATTTATGTTCTTCTGCCATGGCTTCACTCGGTCCCTCCATTCAGGGTCCCTGACTTCCCACAACACAAAAGAAGATATTATGACATGTAAGAACTATGAAATTCACATTTAAGTTTAGATAAAGTTGTATTGCAACATAGTCATGCCCATTCATTTACATACTGAATATGGCTGCTTTTCTGCTATAACAGCTGAGTAGCTGCCACTGAGATAGTGTGGTCCACAAAGCCTAAAATATTTACTCTCTGGCCCTTTACAGAAAAAGATTGCTACCTCTTTTCTCAAAAACAGACAGAGGGAAGGCAGCTTGTGGCTGAATCATAACTAAAGTAGAAAGGAGGAGAAAGGAAGTCAGTAGAAAAAGAATCAAATTAAAGTTGAATGTGCACCTGGGGAGCCCGAGGTCATAAAACCCAAGGAGGAGTTAGTTGGTAAAGCCATTTGTGAACACTACCAAAGAACTACTGTTCAGCGTCTTAAATGAAGATATGCATTTTTCCAGGGACAAGGAACTACTTGCCAAGGAGTATGTAAAACCTAGGACTGAATAAACATGGAACATCTTCCTGAAATGTGATTTTGCTCCAAGGTTTTTGAAGGGAATGTCAAAGGATAGGGGAATAATTTTGTATTTAAAAATAGCCATTTTATTGAGTAGAATGCAATATTTGCATGAATTATTTTAAAATCAGGATTAAAATGAGGCTGCTTCAGGTTATAATTCCAGAGTTATGAATTTGTTCTTCTCTGCCTGTAAGGATATTAGCGGAAAGGTTTGAAAAATACGTCATGGAGTGCTCCAAAGAGGGTGTCTGGGTGAAGTCACTCTCTAGGGCATTAAGTTGAACCTGGAAAGCAAAAAGTTATAACTCCCCTGTCAATTCCAATCTATTGGTAATGTTTTCTTGGAACACTTTTGTTGGGAAGGATTCTGAATCTACATGTCTTGCTCAGAGGTAGAGAGAGAGTGAGTAACAATGTCTGCTGGAGCAGGAGAAAATGGCACATGGCAGTTTGCTGTAATGATTCATCAGAGATGAATATGGAAATCCATCAAAATCTTTATTAATCGCACATTTTTCAGCTTCTTCAACCTCTCAGTCAAGGGAATGCTAGAAGGTAGTGGTGCTACCCACATAAAGGAACCTAGAACTGTATGTAGAAAAAATATTTGCTTTTTGAATGTTTAATATTTCACTTTAGGTTTAGGCCTAAAATAAAGATCTATTTTAATAAGAAGTAAAACAAGAATTGGAGATTTCAAGATTTAATGTTTATCACCTACTTTTTATCAGAAACCAACTCATGCTAATATCATCTACTTTTAAAGCCATGTCTGCCCTTGCATTTCTGTCTTTGTGATTCAAGGGGTATCAACTAATACAGTGAGCATGTCTGAGTTTACCGTCACGGAACCCTTGAAGATTTTACCACAGTCTTCCACCCCATCCAGTCTTTTGTTGATCTCTGTAAGATACACGGGTGAAGATGACATTAAATGGGCACTGAAGAATTGTAAAATTTTATTCTATAGGGAATGGGAAAGTATTTTTTTAAAAAAAGCAGTAAAAAATTGTTAATAGAAAAATAAGTGGTAGAAATACAAAGGAATAATTGGAGTGAGTGAAGGTGGGGGCAAGAATGATGTCTAGGAAGAGTGGAACAGTCCAGAGAAAGAGACAAAGAGGACCAGCCTTGGGCAAAGAAAGTAAAGGGGTAGGGAGAAAATCAAGAGATATTTCCAAGGTAAACTCATTAGATGTTAGTAACTGACTAGATGTAGGGAACAAAGGAAGTAAATGACGAATACAAGAGCCTTTAATCAACTAGGTAAAGAATTAACTGTCCAATGGGAAAAGCAGGAAGGGGAACAGTTGAAGGCAGGTATCGGTGATGATTATGTGGATCATTTGGTTGCTCTTAGATCTACCCGCTGCCCTTCCCTCAGGCTCTTCTGAACCACAGAAAACTCTGTTACCCAGACTCCCTTGCCTACTGGCTTCTGGGCAGCTTTGGGCAACAGCGGGCACTGGTGGAAGACTGGAGGTTGGGAGATAGGGAGAAGCCAGGGTATTTCCTCCTCTGTGAATTTGCCTCAAGCAACATTTCTCACAGCAACCAGATCATCTCCAGTATTTCAGCTCCTACCAAACAAGTTTTCTGTCCTCAGTTCCAGCTCCTTCTGTGGTTATAGCTCTAGCCTCAGCTATGGTTCTAAGTCTAGCCGGGCACCCTTGGCTTCTAGATTTTGTAAACTCCACCTCTTCATGTAATCCCTCTTGCATTGGGGGTAAAATAGTGCCTCCTGCTATTGCTAATCTCTGGGTCATCTTGGCAACATATTTTGGCTTCGTGTCTCCTTTATCAATCACCTGTATAACCAATTCCTGGTGTTAAATTCCCCATCTGAAACACCCCGACTAGTTTATTTCCTTGATTGCCCCATTATTGATTGATAGAGGAATGAATTCAGTTTTGTGTGTATGTGTGTGTGTATGCTGCTTATATCAGGGAGACTCAGAAATCAAGCAGATGTAAATGTTTTAGCAAATAATGCCCAGGCACCAAGCAATAGATTGATACTTTTCATAAATGTTCTATTTTGTTAATAAGGAGAAATCAATATTTTTAAAAGAATCTAAATATCCAATGAAAGATATAATAGGTGACCAACTTGTATAGTACTTAGTATATCGAATGCTGTGCTGACCATACTTTACACATTTTACCTAATTATATCCTTAACGTACAACCCTGTATATATTTCCCTGTATATATATTTTCATTTGGTCCTTAAAACACAGCCCCTAGAGGCAGATGATAATGTGATCCCCATTTCACAGATGATAAGGAAACTGAGAGTGGAGGGATTAAGTAAGTTTCACAGGCCACTCTCAGTCTGGATTAGAACTTGGGCACTTGGACTCTAGTTTACAGTTATCTAGTTTATCTATAAACTAGTTAGTGTTCTAGATGTAGTTACCAATACAGGTTTTTAAAGATTTGTCTGTCTTTTTTAAACGGCCGTTATTTTGGGGGTAGAACAAAGTACTGAGTTAGTTATTTCTAAATGTATCTATCTCTAAAGTAAAAAAGAAATCTCCACAAAGAATAATTTTGAAGTTTTTAATGCACAAAAAAGAACATCCCAGGAACAACAGGTATTGACATATTAATGATGAAGCACTATATAAGGAGACCCCTCCCCACTTAGCAAATGGGAAAATAGTGTAAATAGACATGAAAGGAGGTAATACTTCAGGATTAAATGCAAACCCTAAAGTTGTATACAACATTCATATGTGGCTTATTATCTCATAGCAATATTTTCATAATGATGTATATGATATTTATCCTTATCGGTAAGATGCTTTTGAATCAAAAGTTGGTTAAACAAAAACACTGAAGAGGTAGTTTTGCCAATGCAAGGTGGGGAAAAAAAAAAAAAAAGGCTTTACCTTGCTTTGTTTCGAAATCCACAACCATTATTTTTCTGTTCTAATCTTCTCCTGGATCAGCCAGGAAGATAATAATGCTTTGTGAAAAAGCCAATTCACAACCTTCTAAAAACTGGTTCCCCTAAGAGGACAATGATGTGTTTGAAACAACTGCTCTGAAAGTCACCTGGGAAGTTCCCATAGTGTTCCTCTCCATCTTGGATCTGAAACAGATTCTGGCTCAACAGAGACCTGTTAAGATTTGACCGGCAGTCACAGAAATTCATCCTTTTATCTCCTAAAATCCTATGCACAGGCTCATGGTAGTACCTTCTTCAGTGACCCAAGAACATCGGTAGGTGCCTTGTCATTGAAAGTCAGGGATTGCTTTAAATTGGGGGGAAAAAATTGCAGTCAGAAATAATGTTTGGACAATTCTGTAGCTGGCCTGTGAAACCGGCTACGAGTGACTGGATATAGTCCCTCATGTTTTCAGTTGTGTTTCATCAAAGTCATCACATCTTAGACTCAGAGGCAGTTTGGGCTTCTGATTGCCAGATGCCACCTGCTGCTTTATCTCTGTGTGGGACATGTGGAGTGGAGAAAGTCTATCCAATATGCAAACTCTTTAACACTGGTCATTTGACTCTATATACAAAAACTAGTTTATCCTACCCTTACAATGAGAAATAAGCCCACGATGAGGGAAAAAAAAAAAAAGTTTCAAGAGGCAACAAAACAAACATGTGTCAATTCCCCAAACTAGAAAAGTCATTTATCAGACAATGGGTTAGGAACCGCTAGAAACAAAGTGACATCATAGTAATCAGGTATGACTTGTTACCCACAAGAAAGCATAAATATACAGTAAATGAGAGCTTTATATGTAGCTCCTGCAGTATATGTACATATTAGGGCTGCTATGAAACTGAGCAGGAATTTCCAGAGCGTACTCTCAGCTAAAAGCAGTTTCATCGTACAACAGTGTGAAGGTAACATGCTGAGAATACCATGTGGTAACACTAAGCAGATATCCACATAAACATATCCTTGAAAATGCACAATGTGAAAAATAAAGGTCACGAGTGAATAGCGCATTGCCTGCCAAGCATCTTCTTTCACATAAATAGGCACAAGTCCGTCCTCCAGCGGTGGTCTGCAGCCTCACACCTCTAGCGTGTCCGTGGTGCCGGGGACGGATTCTCTCAGCACGCACTGAGCCAAGTCACGGGCTGTGCACTTACTCCTGCCTTCACAGTCTCCGGATTCAAATCAAAGCATAAATAACACAGGGGCCACGCTGGTGGTGCTTCCTTTCACCATGTTACTGGGAGCAGATACTGGGCAAAGCAGCACAAAGGCTGCACACCAGTGTGCAGGAGTGGAGAGTAGCTTTGTGCACAACTGCAAAACAAAAACCCCTAAAAATCTACCGGATCTCTTGTTTTATTGGTTAGCTCTGTCTGTAGCTAGGAAGACGCTGTGTTGCTCCTGGGCCCTTTCTATCAGCTTCCTTTTCTTTTTCTTGTTCCTCTTCTCCTTCGCCTTTGGTGTTCTCTTCCCTACAACGAAGGAAAGAAAGGAAGAGATGTCAGAAATGGCTCTTTCTCTAGGAAGGAAAACACAAAAACATTGGGAGTTTTGCACAAAGCCCGTCTGGAAGACATCACCTATGGAAAAAGCCTCAAAGAGAAAATTGTTCACATTAATTTTGACAGAATAATAATAATTTACTAAATTGGATATGCTGTCTAAAACAGAGACTGATCTTCCTGTTACAGGCAACTGGCATATTGAAAAACCTCCCAGTGGCCTGATCTGTCTTTCAAATATCATCCTGCTACAAAAATTCCATTTATTCCCTCCTACTTTTAACAATGCTACCCTTTACTACACATCTTTACATCTTACTACTGCTCCACATGTCAGTGGGTCAAAAGAAAATAAGCATCTATCTATAGCAAACATACCAGAAGTTTCAAACTCCTCTCTCCCTTCCCCGTGGGGGAAAAAGAGTCTTGCTTTTAACATTATTTCCTCCATAGTCCAAATACCAATGTATAAAATGACATATGTGCAATCCTTTATTTTCTATAAAAATTCATGAGGACATCATTCATTATATACCTTATGGCTGCTTATCCAAATCCCCTGGACAAGTTGTTGTTATTAATGGAGAACAAGAAGAATGCTTATTTGTTCTGATGAACTGGTGGTATGTGTCTAACTACCAGACGATCATACCAAATTATTCTATTTCTCTTCTTTGCTTTAGCCACTAGGAAGCCCAGGCTACAAGCTAACTAGTTGAGGTTTTCCTCCATCAGGAATTTTTTAAATGCTGTTTTTTTCTTTGCCTCTGCTATATTTTACTTCCTCCATCTGTGGTTATAGTTTTATAGTCTTACTTTATAAGGTCTCAACCTTTCTAAGTATGTATACATAAGATTTTGAGAAAAAAGAATAAAGAACATGAGACATCTGTCTTAGGTCCATCACCCTCTTTGAGTTCTAAACACACGGAAATCAGAGGATTTTTAGAACAGAAAAGGGCTTTAAAGGTCTCCTGCGTTTTACAGAAAGTAAGTCACCCCTACACACCTTCAATACAGGAAGACTTTTGTCTCAACGAACAAGAAAGAATCCTGTTGGCTGTTCTTCCTCTCTTACTTTCCCTACTTCAAATTTTATCTTGTAGTTCTATAAAGCTTAACTTTTCTCTTCCTGTAAGGTGTAGCTTTTGACAGCACAGTAGTCAGTACTACGAATAGGGAACAGGACATTCAGTTTTGTGCTCTTCATCCTTCCCATACCTGTAAAATTACATAACCCAGACCCTTTCATTCCAGGCATATAGCTGACCAATTTTTCAATCTAGCTTATGGAGAAGGAGGCTGATGTCAAAAATGAAAAGGAAACAGACCAGAGTCTAGGGAGATACATGAATTAGGAAACCAGAGTCATACAAGGCTAAGGAAGACCATGAGATATCTAAATAAGGTAGATGTTTCTTATTTCTGTTCTTTCTGATCAGAAAGGATCTGTTTTAAGGATGGAAAACAGGCTTACTCTTCAAGACCCCAGTACAGTGACTGGCACTTAGTCGATAGTCAATAAACATTTGCTGAGCAAATGTTTTTACATCTTTTTATCACAAGAAAAAAAGATTTAAAAGAATAACTTATGTTTAATAGGACATTGCATTAAAACAATGAGAACATGATCATGCCCCCATATTAAATTATAAAGGTCCTTAAAGCTAACTTCTGGTTCTCATTAAATTCTGGCATTAAGGTTATAATGGCATTTTGCCATCTTGAAACATGGTTAATCCTACCCAATGAAACCTTAGATCAAGCCATCATTAATCAAAGCATCTGTAAAGTTACAACTATTTAGTAACATTATCTCTAATGATGAGACACAACAAAGGAGGGCAGAAAAATGAAATACTTAATACAAAATATAGCATATTTTAAAAGCTTCAATTATAAAGTGTTATGAAGAAGTTTTTGTTCTGTATTTTCTGTAAACAACAAAATCCTTAGTTTAAAAAATCATTACTGACTACATTTTAAATTCATTTGGTTTATGCTTAATTGATATAAAGCCTGGAGTTTCTTTTAAAAGCAAATTGAAATTAAGTGAATGGAAAAATAAAGCTTATCTTACTAGATTTTAAAAATGTGTTCTGCCAGAATAAAAATAGACTGAATATATGTTAAAGAAAGCTTTTCACATTCACAAGAAAGCTTCTTGTAAATTACGTACTTGCGAGTTAAATATGTACTACTTTCACTAACAGCAAATCCATGCAAAATGACGGGAAAAGCTCATTTTAAGATGGTCAATTTCATGTCACTTACCCAATATGTTATACTGAAGTAATTGTCAATATTAAATGGTTTTGGGTTTACTGGCTGATATGATATTGTGTAATAGGGAAGTTACTCAATACTTGCATAAAACAGTTGGTAATCCTGGCCAAAAATTCAGCAATGCTTCTGAAAGCTTATTTATGTAAAATAATTTTTTAACTTGTACAATTACTCTGTTGGCAATAAGCTATATGGTACCAATTCCAACAAGCAATGTTTGGGGGCCCTAATTACAACCCTAAAGATTTTCCTCAGAAATCTCTCTTGAATGACACCTCTTTGCTATTGTTTGGTTGGTTGGTTTTGCTTTTGGCCAGTCCCATTTCTCACATAAGACATATTGCAAATACCGAGGAATTAAGATGGTTAGCCAAGATTTGACCACAGACAGGCCTAAATTAACTGAAAATATTTTGTGGTCCATACTACGTTGTTCTGACTTCAAGCCCAGCTCAAAGCAGTAAAAGAATACTAAAATACAACAACGTACAGAAAGGGTCTTTCATACATATGCTTTTTTCATGTTCTAAGATTTTCAAACATGAGAAATCAGTAAGATTAAAGCTAACAAAAAAATCCTTGTTTTTATCTATATATTTGAAAATAAGTTATAATAGACATACAAACATGCTAATTTCTGTTTCTGCTTAATTTCTTTACCTCTGTGGATGCGGGATTAGACTTGGAGAATGACTTCTAGACTTCAATTGCTGCACATTCCCAAGCACATATATGCTATATGGGAAGTATTTAAAGGCAAATATGATGGCAGTCACCCAACGCATAATTCAAGTCATGAATTTAACTTTACTTTTTAGTTCACAAGAGAAGACTTGGAATAGATACTGCCCAGGATCATTAGAAAAAAAAAAAAAAAAAAAAAAGTTTGAGTTTTACGAGGGGATTGTCAACATCCAACATATCCAATTCTAATGACAAATTTTGCATATCTTTATCCCTAGTGTCTTGAGAATGCAGTGGCCTTGACACATCATAACTAAGGGAATCTCTTCAAAATCAGGTAGAATCAGGTCTACAGGGCAGATCTTTTCAGCACTGTTATGCAGATGCAAGGAGATGACTGGTCCCAATTATTACCGTTTTTAAGGAAGGCAATGCAGTGTGGTTTAGAGAAAGGCTACTTCTGGGAAGAAGAAAACCCGGTAGCTAAGCACAGTCTTGTAACTGAGATGTCAGTAAGGCATATGCCCGACTCTTAGTCTCTATGTCTATAGAATGAAAATACTACAGTCATCATTCACTAGAAAGTTATGAGACACTGTGAAAAAGTTGTGGCCCTAGGATGAAAGGAAGATGTGTAGAATATCACTGGCAAGACAAGATTATCCTCAAAACGAACAAAATTAGAAAGATACTATCAAAGCCACATTCTAACTAATGTAATTACATTGACTTGTTCACATGTGGAAATGGTCCAAGAGCATAACCTATCAACTCTTCTGCAGAGAAATATGAACAATTCCTTATGGAAATACTGCTACTGTCCAGCTGTGAATTGCTGCTATTAAAATCAGAAATAGGGTAGATTATTTTGAACCAAGATATAGGCAGACTCACAAATTACATGAAGCTGTGCAAATGCCAACTCCACTGCCAGTCAGACAGTGATTTCATACTTTCATAAACTCTCAAAGTCAAAGGTCTTCAAATGATCTCTCCTCTCACTGGGTATAGGTAAGAATCTTTCCATCACTGGAAAAATGTTTCTTGTACATCCCTCAGAGTAAGGCACAGAGGCTGTCTAGAGTTTCCATAATGCTATGTGTTTTAAGAAAGTCTTTTAAAAGAAGAAAACTAAAGAAAAATTTCAGTAGCTTCGACTAAAAAAGAGATAAAAGCTTCTCTCTCTCTCTCTCTATATATATATATGTATATGTAATACATGCACATACCTACATACATACATAAACACACAAGCTGCAGAAAGTAAGCCACAATTATGACAAATGTAATTAACTGAAATTACTGTTGTATCCACAACTGGGACAAAACTAGGACTGAGTTTTACTGATTTTTCAGTTTGTAATGCTCCAACTTGAAACCTGTGCTTCACTGCATTATAAAATTCATCATGGAGATTTTGAAATCACCTCAGAGAGATTCAGTCATTCTTCAAAGCCGCTAAAACTTAGGGACAAGAAGCCTGTGTAACCACCAACCTGGCAGATATTGTCATATTTCAGAGAACACTCTGGAAGCAGAACATGAAATGCTCCTTTCACATCTAAAGTCAGAAGGACTGAGTTGTAAATGATGAGTAGTACTGGACCATTTATTTTTTTTTCCATATGGGCAACTTGATTTTGCCCAAGAATGAGTAGCAAGAGAGATTTATTTAAGATTAGTGATTGTCTAGAAAACACCAACTGGTTTCTAAAATATTTTTAAAAGTTCATTTAAAAATAGACGAGACCTAAACAATTCATAAAGGAAATAAAAATAGCTAATAAGTATATTTAAATAATCAAATCTCACAATTAAAACTTCCAAATAAGATAAGATGCCACTACAAAGATCCTTAAAAGTAAAAATACCTAACACTTGTAAGAATGTCGTGAGACAGCCAGCAGGATGCATTGAGAATATAAAATGGATACAGCCTTTCTGAAAAGCCATCTGCCAATGTGTACAAAAGTATTAAAAATATTCTTAACTTTTGACTCAGATCTAGGACTCTATCCCTCAGAACATAATCTAAACTTGGACAAAGATTTATGCACAGGGATCTTTAATACTGAAAAAATTGTAACGTACTTAAATGTCCTGACTACACTTTTCATGACCTCTTCTTTTTATGATTACTGAGGGAATAAATTGTGTTTTCAACTATGAATACAAGTATTTTATATTTTAAGTAATAGCAATTAACTTTATATCCAGGAATACTACTGTTGGATATCACTAAAACTTATCTAAGAAAAAGCCTGTTATACCAAAGCATTCCTACTGTGATGTAAATGATAGTAAGCAGATTCTTTTGCAGAGTGATCACTTGTAATTAGATCTGAAACATAAAAGCTTAAAAACTATTGACCTAAACACTTCAGACACTAAGAATGGAGGTTTGTTAGTTCTTGAAGCTTTCTTCCCTCCAAAAAGCAGTTCAAGTGGGCAAATATGACGAGCAGGACTGGGATCTACCACACTGTGTCCTATGTAGCCTAAGATAAAAATCTTTCTACTGTCCATATAGTTCAGAATAACACATTTATTTTAGTTGACAAATAAAAATTGTATAGTGTATAACGTGATATTGTGATGTATGTACATAATGTGATATGGTTAATCAAGCTAATAATCAAGCGAATTAACAAATCCATCACCTAATATGCTTTTTTTCTTGTGTGAGAACATTTTAAATCTACTCTTTGCAATTTTCAAGTTACATAAGTAAAATGTACAACAAATACATATTATAAGTAAAATGTATAAGTGTTAAATATAAGTAAAATGTATAAGTGTTAAATATATATGTATTAAAATGTAAATTTAAAAATTTATTAAAAATAAATTTACATCTTATTTACATAATGTAAATGGGCATATTTTAATTATTCTTATTTTATTTACATAATATAAAATGTAAATAAAATAAGAGTTACTTATTTACATCGGCTGTGGAGTCAGAAGTGAGGGTAAGGTGGAAAGAATAAAGGAATCAATTGTGGCTCTTTACTGAAAGCACAAAGTGTCGTCAGTTCCTTTTAAGGCATTTTCAGTAACAATCATTTGGTTTCCTAGAAATGCACCTCTTCTTTTCACTAAAAAGATTTTACAGATAGCTGTGTTTTGAAAGGACTGGCAACATCTAATCTTTCAATAATGGTTTGCTATCATTTTCTTTAAGAAAAAATAATCTAGAGACAAAGCAATAAACGTTAAAGTGTTGAAAATAATAACAAGCCACCTACTAAGGAGAGTTTACTTGAATGTCAAGTAGTAACTTAGAAGATTTTTCAAAGGGTCACTTAGTCATTTCATCTTCATAAAAGAGCATGTGCTTTTAAAATCTACACACGATCTAGAGATAACTTACAAGAGGTGTTCTTCTTGCAAGACTAGTGATAGAGAGTGACAACTGTCCAAAACAAATAACGGACAAAATTTGCTTCTCTCAACATACAAATGTGACAATCATTCAGAATATCAGGATTCAGACTACTTACTACCTGCACAGGTTTACACTAATTTGTAAAAGCTATTTCAGTCAGCCAACTTAAATGGGAAGCCTCTGACTGTTACTATTCTTTCATCTGTAAAAATGTACCATATTTTTGATCTAAAATAGTATGAAATGGCTTCTTTAAGACTTCAATTTTTCTCATAGAAGACATTTTATTAGGAGTCAGACCTGTTACCCGTTTTGTTGACAGGAAGTCCTATTTGGTTTTAAAATTTTATTTCATGTTCAAAACGATGGAAATGGAAGAAAAGCTAACCCTGAAGATCACCTGAACCCTTATAAATGAACTGTATTACCACTACGGTTTCCTGCACGTGGTATTTCAAAAATTCTCAGAAATTCCTCATTTTACAGCTCTGAAGAAAATCTGTTCTTCGAGTGTACGACATGGCTTTTAAAGGGGCAGTAAGAATATTCCATAACCTCTTTCAGCTTTCTTGAAGCAATAAGGACGACAACAAGGTAATCTGAATGAGATTTGGGCTTGTTTCTTAAATCTGTAGTCCGTCCAAGAGAAACACAGAACAGTTTGAAGACAGGATTCTGTGGTGTTTCACATAGGTGAGCACAAACAAGAAGAGATCGTTTAAAAACTATCTAAAATTATTTTCATAAATACTTTAGGTTAATTGTAAAGGACAAAGTTTTCAGAGTAGTAGAAACTGTAAAACACGACTATTTGTGTGAAGGAAATAAATGCACAATTCTACCACAAGGGGGCAATAATTCACTTTTACAGTAAGAGTACTGGTTAGGAGATGGTTTTTTAAAACAATGTACAGGGCAACTTTGGGGCTCTAATTTCTTAAATACTTTTTGTTGAAAGCCCATTGGAGGCTTTTGATTTCTTTCTAACCATAGGTAATCTCTTTAGTGGACTAAAGATTAACAAGACCCAAGTACTGCACAAGGTAAACATATAATTGTACTGCTGTTAAAAAGATATTTGGGCTAATGAGAGAAGAAAAGAAAATTAAGAAGGAAAATCTGCTATTCAAATACTGATTTAGAGAAAAAGCATTATTCACAAATTCTTGTTGTCACTTTCTTATGGGAAAGTTAAACTACCTGCAAATAACAGGTTCTTATCTTGGATTCCGTATTTATAAGAATAGAGATGTAAAACTGCAAATGATCTGCACTATCTTCTGGTGCAGAAAGTCACATAGATTTGACATCAAGGGTAAAAGCTGTTTGGTGGTGATTCCTGACAAGTGGCATTCCAGCACCACAAGGAGTTGGCTGCACTGGTGAGGGTGGAAAGACAGCAAATATACTAGGCATTTGCTAGGCTCTGCTGTAGTCCACTTCTGCAAGGTGGTTTTAGCTATGAAGCAACTGAAGCACAGAAGATCTAGAGTGACCCCTACCCATGCTTCTACAGCTAATTAGAAGGGGAAACCTGTGCTCTGAGCCTAGTTTAGCTATTCTCTCATATGCTTTCCCAGTTGTTGTTGTTGTTGTTGTGGTTGTTGTTGTTTTTGAGACGGAGTCTCCCTCTGTCGCCCAGGCTGGAGTGCAGTGGCACGATCTTGGTTCACTGCAACCTCCGCTTCCTGGCTTCAAGCGATTCTCCTGCCTCAGCCTCCTGAGTAGCTGGGATTACAGGCACATGCCACCACGGCTGGCTACTTTTTGTATTTTTAGTAGAGACAGGTTTTCACCATGTTGGTCAGGCTGGTCTCAAACTCCTAACCTCGTCATCCTCCTGCCTCGGCCTCTCTTAAGTGCTGGGATTATAGGCATGAACCACCATGCCCGGCCACTTTCCCAGCTTTAAAGGTCAATGGATAAGGATAGAGAGTCATTTTTCAAGTTATTGAGTCATTTTGCAAGGAAGGCAAAGAAGCACCGAAGACAGTATTACCCTGACTGAGTTCCACATAAAAAGTCATTGACCTCATCCTAACTCTGAAACCCTGTATGAACAGGTAAATTCTGCATAAATAACAACTTATCTGTAACTTAGATTTTCTGTAAATTTATACTGCATTGATTCATTGCTTATTCTTTTTCTTACATTTTAGCAAGATGCAGGCTATAAAGTTTCCTGAGTAAGGTGAGATGGTGAACATTTCTACTTTGTACCAGGCCCAGTAAGTGCTTTACATCCATTTTCATTTAATTGAATGTTTTGGGGGAAAAGGTAAGTACTCAAACTGTGCTGCCAGGATGTTGTACAGGTGCCTGCCCTAAATTTACTCAAAATAAATGCAGATAAATATCAAGCTCATCTGGCACTCCTAAATTAAGTCAGAAAAACCATCAGGTTGGCAGAGAAAATGATTCAGCTGTTTTCATTTGATTAGGAGGCATGGGATAACCAGAAAAGAATTAAGTTCCTCCATAGCTGACTTCATACTATAAGGAAAGGTACCTTTTAAGATAATTCCATTAGAACAAGAAGATGTAATACCTTCCTCTTCGTCTTAAATCAATAACCATTAACTAAATGAAAAACAAAAAGTAGTAGCCCAAGAAATGATATTTAAGACCGTCGTCATATGGCAAGCATTTATTTAATTTGGATTCAACACCATTTCTATGGAACTTGACACACAAGTGAAAAGAAAGTAATGGTTTATACGTGGCAGCTATATAAGATAATGAGACTGGGCATGGTACACACCTATAGTCCCAGCTACTCAGGAGCCTAAGGTGGGAGGATTGCTTGAGTCCAGGATTTTGAGGCTGCAGTGAGCTATGATCATGCCACCATACTCCAGCCTGCATGACAAAGCAATACCCTGTCTCTTAAAGAAAAGGGTTTAGGTTATTGGTCCAAGCCAACAGCTCAGTTAAGTGGCAGGTCTTACATGAACACAGTTAACACAAGATAACATGAGGGGATGTATGCTCCCCAAAGAATCATAAATACATTCCCCACTCTGTGCCCTGTAGCACTTTGAACCTCTCTCATTGTAATATTTACCACCTTCTATTGCAATTTTGTTTGGATGTATATCATGGCTACTAGTTTGTAAATAATTAAAAATAGGTTGGGCATGGTGGCTCATACCTGTAATCCCAGCACTTTGGGAGGCTGAGGTGAGAGGATCACTTGAGGCCAGGAGTTCAAGACCAGCCTGGACAACATAGGGAGATCCCATCCCTATTTTTAAAAAATTTTTAAATATAATTAAAAATAGCTACAATGTAATGTGCCATAGCATCCTGGTTAGAGTCTTTCCAAAAATCAAGTTACAGATATTCAATTACACTCATGTCAACTGAGAGTTGGAGCAAAGATATAAGGGCTACATCTAAACACTGCAAGTGGTCAGGAATGAAAGCCATACTTTGTCATCTACTGTAAAATGAACTCTCCTGTTCTTCTCAGGCTCCCCCACGGCTTCTGGCCTCAACTTCAGCTTTGTACATGGTCTATGTAGGCTACACTCTATCCCTGATAAACCCTGTGACTTTTTGGGCTTACCTCCCTCTTATAATAGCCTCAGTCCTCTTTTGTCTCAACTGCATATTCTCTAGAGAGGAATTCAACATGCCTTAGTCGCCATAGAGCCATGGATGCCTGAACAGCTCTTGGATGGATCACTCCCAGGCCTAACCTGGAGAAGTAGCGGGGTACAACATGATACTAGCCTTGGCAGGCATCTAGAATACAAGGTTAAGAACATGAGTCTGGGGAGTCAGACAGCCCTGGATTCAAAGCAGAGTTATGCCACTTAGAAACTAGAGATCTTGGACCAGACACTTTTTCTAAACTTTAGTTGTCTCAATTCTAAACTGGTAGTAGCAATGATGCCTGCTTCAGCATCTGTATAAGGAGTGAAAGAGAATATGTATAAAATTTCACATATTCCTGGCACACAAACGCTAAATAAATGATAGCACTATATAAGGTGCCCTACTTGTATTATTTCTAATCCTTACAGCAACTTGCAAAGGAAGCATTATTTCTATTTTGCCGATGAGGAAATAGGTTTCGAGAAGTTAAGTAAATAGCACAAAATCACATAGCTCAGCAGTGATTCAAACCAACATCTGGCAGATTCTAAAACCTGTACTCTTTCCACTATAGTCTTTGGATCCCTTGTGCCCAGCAAAATGCCTTTGATCTCATAATCATTTAAATGGCTGCTGAACAAACAAACATAAGTAAATACTAGGCTGGAGAAGGGCATCAGCCTCCCTGCTCAATCCCACACAATATCAGGGTCCCCTTGGGTCCCATTAGATCCCTGATGGGCCTGGCCTACAACTCATGTTTCTCAAATCAGTTATTCCCTGGGGTTAAGACATTCAAAGCCTCAGTTTCCCAGGGTCAAGCAACACATTTAGCAGCTCCAACTCAGTATCAACGGTGTGCCTATGGCAAAACTCAAGGAAAAAAACAAAACATACAGGATGCTTATTTTCAGCTGAGTCGAGAAAAGTTTAAACCTGTGGTTCCAAAAGCCAGTTCACAGGCCAGAGGTAAAACAATCCTCCAGGGAACTTAGAAAAGATTCCCTAGCCATGCACCAACTCCTGAAAGCCCAGAATATTTTTTAAGCTTCACAGATGACTTAGTGCAAAGTTAACTGCATGCAATTCTAGAGCATAACGTACTGCTGAAAGGATGTGCAAACCTCTTTCTGCCTGGACTCCCTTCCCTGGGATCTATTTGTAGGCAATCCCCCAAGAAGCAAGCAGAAATTAAGCTTCCAGTGTGGGGAGGCACACCCATGGGTACAGACCCAGGGGTAGGGCCCTTATCTTTATGTTCTGGCCAAGGTGGAGCAGGTCACTTGTGCTACAGCAGATTCATCTCTCCTGTGGACATATTCCAGAAACTAGAGTTACTCTACAGAATATCTCTATTCATGAACAGGTTTTTGAAAGCCTGTCTAGTTCATTTGCAAAAATTCTAAAGAGACCAAGAAAATTGCAGTTGAAAAAAAAAATCAAATTGATAATCAAGTTTGGGGCTTCTGCCTAACTAGGGGATGCAGAGTTGGCACTTCAAAAACTAAAAAGATGAGAAAAGTACCTCTCAGTCCAGGTGACACAAATACCAGTGGTATCAAGATACTTGCTAGATTACAGAAAAAAGGCAAGAAAGTTTTTCTTTTCTTTTAGAAAGATGCTGAGTTTCTTCCAAATTACTAAGATCAAATAAGTATAAGTAGTGTGCCAAGTACCAAGTGCTGAGCATAACTCATTTCATATTAAAAATATCCCTATGAAATACTTTATTCCTTTTTTATTTTGTAAAGTTTTCTTATTGATACATAAGAACTGCACATATTTTCATGGTACATGTGATAATTTAACATTCATATAATCAAAGAAATGTAAGTGGGATAAATATTTAAGGTGAAGGATATCCCAAATTTTCAGAAGAATCTGAGGATCAAAGAGGTAAAGTAAACCTAAGATGCCACAGGCAGTAAGTGGTAGAATTGGGATTTGAACTCATGTAGTCTGGTCCCAAAGCTTACCCTCTTGTCCATTATAAGACTTACATAAGTATAATCCTGAGTGGGAGGAGAGGAAGGAAATGGCCAATGTTACTCTCTTCCCTTCTGTCATAAACTCCTGCAAACCCCATGAACTGGTCATTCCTTTAAGTGGCTGAATCTTTAAATTCATAAAATGAAGCCTGGGGCCATTATTGGTTTGATACAAGACGAGGATAACCAACGGTTATTTTGTTATTCTTACAGGACAAAGAAAGTAACAAACATTTGCCAAAATAGTCTCTATCCACAAGACCAGACAAATATTTTGGTCACTTTAGAATCTTTGTCAACTACCCAAGTAGAGGCAATGGATTTCAATTAGGGGAAAAATATTCGAGAAGGAACTCTAACATGTTTGGCATACCCTCATGATTATTAAAGACAGCACATTTCCAAAGTTGTAAGAAATCTACAGCCTTGCTGGATTATCTTGATAGTAAATATCTTTGTCTGTAACTACCAAATATTAAAACAGGAGAACATAGTTAATTATCTTTTACAAACAGCCTCATATTTAATGAAATGAGTTCATGTCTCCTCAACGAAAATGGCATTCTACTCTCCAGAAAAAGTATAGAGACTGTTAAACATACAATATAAACTAAAATCAAAGGAAGCTACTATACGTATACACACACATATAAATGCAACAAGTATCTGTAACTACACGTATACACACACATATAAATGCAACAAGTATCTGTAATAAGTTTTCCAAGTATTGCTTATTGTCATGCTTCTATCAGTATGTTCTTGTCAGTTTTACTTAACTCAGGCGTTAAAGCATGAGAAACCAACAGTTTAAAAATAGCATTTAGAAATTTTAAATGTAATGAAAATTATTTAAAATGAATCATCAGTGAATCAGAGGTATCCAAGAAGAGATTCACAGTCCAAACTACCATAATTTTAGTAAAAGACATTACCTGGAGATTGACATATAAAGAGTATCAGTGACTTATGATGAATACAAAACAAACTTTCCATGATCTTAGCAGGGCAGGCTCAAGGACCTGTACTGAAACTTGAGCTAAATTGGTGAGTGTCTTTGAGTTGAAGTCTATGCCAGTAACAGTGAACAGGAACAGTAAACGTAAGATGGCCACTGAATATTTACTGTGCTCAAATACTGCATTCTATTTGGCTTTCGCTGATTTAAGGCAGCAGATCCAAATGAGAGTTCCAAAAAATCAAAATAATCCTAGGTACTTTGAGAAGACTACAGAGAATGCATTGTCAAGAAATTTAAAAAGATGTCAATGCTCACAGAATAGGTAAAAAAAAAATTACCTTTTAACATTTCCATTATAAAAGTAGAAGTGTTTTCTACTGTTTACTATGTCACTAATCAAAAACAGAATTGCAACTACAAAGCTATAACATAGTTATAATAATCCCTTTATGTATTAGAAAAGCTAGACACTGAGTTATTGAGAACAGATGTAAAAAAAAGCTTCCTCCTTTAGAATTTTCAAAAATTAGTTACCTATTTTCATTACAGTAGCTTAGAAATCAGAAGGAATTAATGAATTAAGACACTTCTGGAAATTCCTTCCAATCAGTTTGATTCTAATACAAAACAGACAAAATTTGTGGGTAATAAAGTGTAAAGAATATCAATATGTAAGTGTATTTTATGTGCCTTTGTGTGTTTTCCTAATCTTCCTGTAGAAAAAAAATTAAATTCCAGTAATACAATGCCCTGGGCTCATCATCTAAATGTTTTATTAATAGCCAAATTGGTTCTAACATATCTTCTTTGAAAGACAACTGTAGCTGTTTTAATGACCTTTCATTGAATCTTAAATTCAGGGTCACTGATAGTTTCAGTGCAATGAAGTAGGCCACCTGAAAAATTATGGAGACTATGCACAATTTCCCTGAGATGTGTATGTTTTCGTGTCTTCATATGTGCATGTGTATCTAAAATATACTTTTCCATAGAACACATCTAGGCATATTGGTGAGAAGACAGTTTACTTCTACATAAATGTGTGTTTATCTTATAGTACAGAATTATATTTTTAGGATTATGACTAACAAATTGCAAATATCCTTAAATATAAAGCCAAAAAATCTGGAGATTTAAAAATTATTGGAGACATCCCATAACTGTAGCCATATTAAAGGGAGTCTGTCTGTAGCTCCATTTTGGGGTGTCTGGGTTGGTGAGTATCCTAGGGTCTGCCAATACCTTCTTCCTTCTCCCGACTGGTTCTGTAGCACCGTGGTGGGGTCTCTGTCTTGGTTTGGTTTCTGGGAGGTCTCAGTTGGCTCTCCCTGACTAGTAGAAAGAGTCTTGGTTTGGGAGACTTCTCAAACAGGAAGATTTCAGGGAGATTTCTCAGATGGAGAATAGGAGGATAGTTTGGAAGGTATACTCTTGGAGTTCTTGGTTAGGGATCTGATTTGGAAGGCCTTCTGTCCTTCTCATCTTTGTGTGTGTTTGTGTATGTGGAGTGGATCTCAGAAGGAATTGCTGAAAGTCCAGCAGGTCTAACTCAGAGAACCCTCCTTATTTGTCTGGTCACATTCGGTGAGCCCTGAAGAGAGGTCAACAGGCCTGTCTTGGGATGACTATCCACTCTTCGCAGGTGACTAGTGTCTGTTTTGTTATGTGTATTTTGCTGGGATCAAAAATGTTAATTTGGTTCCCCTGCGGCCCACTGGGCAACATCTTGCAAAATATGGTTCCACCAAACAGAAAGGGTGGGTTTGTCTTTCGGGGTCTGGCTTTGCCCTACAGCTGTGTCCACTCATTAGGCCCTAGAAACTGCATGTTTTCCTGGCCCTGTTCTCCAAGAGCTTCACCCTGAAGCCAGGAATCCAACTAAGAAACTGGCAAATGAAAAATTGTACAACTACTATATCTTCTGTCTACTTATATGTGTTGTATATGTGATGTTTATATATAAAAGAGCTCTGATTAATTGGCTTAGAAAAATAAGTTCTTAAATCAAGTATTTTGTCAGAGAAACTTTAATGAGTTTTTCTTCATGTGACTTCAAAATGTAGACATTTGGTCTAAATTAAGGTCATATATCACGTTTTCTAAATGCTTTAAGGTCATAAACTGCCTATGACTTTTAAAAAATTGTTCAATTTACCTACTTTGGAGCACTAGACTCTAGATGAGACCTGGGGACATGTGGAGTTAGCCATGCCCCACCTAGTTACTATGCTGGGAAGAGTCAGACCTTATTTGCCTGATGGCCTAGACTCCATACCTAGTACATAATTAAAATCACTTACTTGTCAGGTTTTCACCAAAAATAAAGGTTGCTAACAGTTAACATTGTAACATGTAATTGAGACTACTGGAGAAACAGTTTTACATACAAAATGCATAAGAAAAGTAGAATATGTTTTTGGTAAAAGATTATAAGAAGGCATGGGAATATGGCTTTTGTTAAAGGAAATGTAATTTTTTCTACTTCAGACAAACAGAGTAACGGAGTAACAGAGTAATGGGACAAAACTGAAGACTTAAGCAAGAGAAAAGGGTTGGTCTTGTAATCAAAGTTCTGTGGGTATGAGCAAGTTGGCTAAGATTTGAAGGGAATTATTTAATTGTTTTTCCATAGGTTAAATACTAAAAGCACACTAATGAGGGGCCAGAATCTCAGTCCATGTGCCCAAATAACATGGTTTTCTTAGAAAATTAATCTGTTGTTTAACAGAAAATTATAAAGCATCCTAAAAGGTTTATGAAAATGTTACCTTATGGTCAAACTAATTAAAACTGGATAGATTTGTAAAATTTTATTTAAAAACTAGCTTTAGCATTAAAGATGCACTAATGCAAAAATGCCATTTTGTTTTCTCTTTTGAAAGATTTTTATGCAATATTAAAAGATAATGAAAGGTTTTTGTTTGTTTGCCCTTTTGGGTAGATAACAAGGGAAAGAAAGAGGAGAGAGAAGAGACAGATTCCATTGGCCTCATGCTATCTTCATTGGGTCTTGTTTGGAAAGCCAAGTTTCTTCTATCAGAGTAAAGGTTTTTGCCTTTAAAAATTTTTTGAGGCCAAGCAGGTGGCTCATGCCTGTAATCCCAGCATTTTGGGAGGCCAAGGCAGGCAGATCAGCTGAGGTCAGGAGTTCGAGACCAGGCTGGCCAACATGGTGAAACCCCATCTCTACTAAAAATACAAAAATTAGCTGAGCATGGTGGTGGGTGCCTGTAATCCCAGCTACTTGGGAGGCTGAGGCAGGTGAATCACTTCAACCCAGGAGGTGGAGGCTGCAGTAAGCCAAGATCACACCATTGCACTCCAGCCAAAAAAACAAAATAAAATAATATTGAGTTACCATTTCAGATAAATGAATAATCTGTGATCCTATTTTGTGATATCCAGTGTTTTAAACCCTTGATATTTGACAAACTTTCCAAAATCAAATTATTAAGTATGTCATTTTTTGGCCTAACTAATCCTTTAGACATTAGGTCCCCTGAAGTCTAAAATCATGTGTTTGCCTTATTTGGTATGAAAGTCATACAGGTAGCATTGTCAAATATGAAATGGTGTTTGGCTTTCTTTCGACTATATTTGTATAAATATGTTACTGGTGTATGTTCCAAAATTATGTGTAACTCCCATAATTCTGATGACTTAGTGTATGTTATTAATAGTTATAATTGTCATGTAAAATTGTTGTATGCCACAGAAGTAACCAAAATTCCTAGTCAATTGTGGCTTTAATAATGGCTGTTTTGTCCTCCACAGACAATTGTTGTCTTGTTTTGTTCCTCTTCAAAAGGTGGTTTAGAATCAGCTATAGGACTTTTTATGGGTGCTATTGAATGCAAGTTTCTAATAACTTTAGAGAATGTGACATTAGAATAGAGAAAAAGACTTTTGGGACTCTCTTGGAGAGCTGAAATCTTCATAAATATCAAGTATAATAGGAGTTAATTTAATGGACTGAACTAATAGACAAGTAATATTTTTTTTTAAACTTTTTTGCTTAAAACGTTGTTGATCCTTTTTGTTTTCCAGGGCCAAGAAAATGTCTTCTGAGCTACGTGCAGCTTTTTTAACAATTGAGTAAAATATACTCCTATGAACAAAATTTTGAGCATATTTATTTTTCTCTACCTGATTCTTCCAGAATTTGGAAACTATTTGTGAGTATTCTCAATTTATGGCAGTGTAGTTGTTTGCATAAGTGCAATAAGAATCTGTTTTCTTTGTAATGGGACACAATTGGAGAAACTGGTTATTTTACCAAGGCTTTGACTGGAATGGTATGCCTTCTTTAAAGAATCAAAGTTGACTCAGAGTCACTAAGAGCCTCTTGAGACATCTGTCCTCATGTCTTGTCTGTACAGTCCCTGTACAAGGTTCCTGACCTGTGGTAACTAAAGAATATCACTTTCTAACAGACCCAGGAGTCCCAGGAGACCCAGGAGATCTTAGGACCTCCAGAGGAGAGGAATTTACCCAGCTCATAAGTATTCCAGGATACAAACCCATGGCTGGCCTCAGCTTTTAAAAAGTCTTGTCTGAGATTCCTTATGGAACAGAGTCCCATCAAAGCCAATTTTAAAAGCCTATGTGAAAAAATAATTATTCTTGCTGCACTTTATGCACATAATCAGGCCAAGTATAATAAGACTATAGTTTATTTTTTAAACAAATCAGTTCTATCATGATTTGTTTTTAATAGAAAATGGGGACTGGAGAGAGAAAAAAACACGCTTCAAAAGAAAAACTATAGTATATCTGTTGTTAGCTGTTCTTGAATTTTTTTCTGCAGTTTGGAGTAAATCCTAAATTCTTTGTGGGCTACAAGTCCCCAAACTAATGCTTTCAAATATTTACTTTTAAAACTGGGAATTGCACTTCTTACCCTAGTGGGTACTAAAACTATAGATAACAATACTATCACCTTTGCCATGTAAGTCTTGGAACCCCAGCCAGGCCTGCATGGGGTATGCTCAGACAGTTGTAAAGCAGTTTCACTCCTCTTACCTTGGGGTCAACACCTACCCCCACTATTCCCCTGGTCAGCACAAAGAAGTTACAGCAGTTGTCACCCTTTTTCCACCTTCTTTAGCCAACATATTAAGATTTAAGGTGTTATAAAACCCAAAGGGAGGGATTGAAACTACCACTGCAAAATTATAACTGAGATAGTGAAAGAGATTTGACTTAACCAACTCTGACTTGCTTCTAACCTCCAAGCTGTCTTTGTTTATTCCTGGGCCTAGGCTGAACTAACTTTGGGACGAACTTATAGTTTAAAACAAAGATGATAACAGCCCTTTCACAAAACAAACCTCCCTCTTGATGGGGACTAGACTGCCTTTGTATGACCAAGAAATTAGCCACAAGATTAGAAATTATGATTTAGGAGTCATGCAGCTGGAAGCTACAAGATTCCGACCCTCTGTAAACTGCTCCTAAGATCAGTGCTTGAGATATTTTGCAGACCCTGCACTTGACGGATCAGCTGGCACCAGCCAGATTGATAAACTGGCTCATCTGACCCTGTGGCCCCCACCCAGGAACTGACTCAGCACAAGATGACAGCTTCAGCTCCCTATTATTTCATCTCTGACCTGACCAATCAGCACTCCTGGCTCACTGGCTTCCCCTCACCCACCAAGTTGTCCTTAAAAACTCTGATCCCTGAATGCTTGGGGAGACTGATTTGAGTAATAATAAAACTCTACTCCTCTGAAAAGAAAAAGTTATAAGAATTAAAGAAATAAAAATTATAATAAGAGTTGCAAAATTGCTATAGTAAAAGTTTATGGGTTAGAGTCAAAATGAATCACTGCTACTTTTCTGGCTCTGATGAAGAACATTTTTCACTGAACAGCAAAGCTTCAAGGGTCCAGTTTTTTATGCCACACAAAATAAGGTGAAATAAAGTCTATTAGCTAGGGACAGGGCAAGACTTCTCTCTCTCCAAGTTCCTGTATATATGAACAAGATATGGAAATGACCAAAAATCTGGATGAGGCAGGTTTTGTGTTAGGAGGAAGAGAGAGAAGGAGGGAAGAATGATGCCTGCCAGATGTAAACAGTTGATTCTCTCTCTTTCTTAAGGATGAGACTTTAATTACTATGGCTACCACCTAAATACACATTGGCTTAGGGGATCATTTTATAAAAACCTTCCCATTTAATAATAATTCTCACTGAGATCACAAATATGGCAGGTAAACATTTTATTCATGATAGGATATGATTTTTGAAGCTACTTGTTAGAGCTTATAAATTGGTATTAAGATTACTGATCCTATCCAAAAGGTTTCTATAATGCCAATTCCAAAAAAACTAAATCATAAGGAGGTTCTAAAAACATGATCCTCTAGGGAAGTCTGCAATGGAAACATTAAATATGGCAATATTTGGATCATATGCCACTTTAAGTCATTAAAGTAAAAAGAAAAGTAGGATTCAAGCATAAATCCCCTTCCATATTTACTCCATATAACTCCGTAAATGGTGCGTTTCACAATTTGAGTACATTGATTGATTGAAATACTGTGGTTCTTCCATTAAAATCATGAGTGTTTCCCAGTACCAGAAAGACTTTATTTTAGAAGTAGAAATTAGACAAGTTCCCATTAAGGATTATATGAATGCATAATGTTATTCAGGTAAAGAGTTCCTTCCCCAAATGCCACTATGGGAATTTTATATATTATCAATTACAACAGGTACATACCTGTATATGTATACATTCAAACTTAAGTACAAGAAGTTAAAATGTAAAGTAGATTAAAAATAATGAAGTGTTCACGTATACATCTGGTTTAAGTGTAAAATGGTACAACCTGTCTGGAATGCAATAGACAGCTGTTTTAAACTTCTTCAAAAAGTGTGTACCTTTTGATTCTTTTAATGCAATTAGAGGACTAACATGAGAAAAATATTTGAAAGGCAGAAAAGGATGTTAGCACAGATAGTCACTGCAGATCTATGTATATAATTAGACATGGACTCAACCTAGAGGTTAAACACTGAAGGAATTGTTTGGTGGGTACATTATACCCTAAAATAGATTATACAGTTATTAATGTTGTCTGTAGTGACTTTTTAATGACTAGAAAACACACTTCCGATAGAAAATAAGTTTTGAAAAGTTTCTAAGACTATAGAAAATTGTTTTGATTAGATTTTATACACACACACACACACACACACACACACACTCCCCTTTAGAAAAAAGGAAGAAAAAATTTATTCTTCCATGATGAGATAAGAGGCAGTGATGAGTTTTTAAGTTTCTGTACTGTCTAGAATCCATGTAAGAATGTAAGTTATTCTTACATGGATTACTGAATTTTCAACAGTAGAGGCCACAAAATCTAAGTGCTGAAAGTAACTATCAACTTAGATTTGTATAACCAGCAAAACTATCTTTTAGGAGTGATGGTAGTATTCCCACTGAAACTATTCCAAAAAAATTGAAGAGGAGGGACTGACTCTTCTCCAACTAATTCTATGAGGCCAGCACCATCCTGATAACAAAACCTGACAACAAAAAAGATAAAACTTCTGGCCAATATCCTTGAGGAACATTGATGCAAAAATCCTCAACAAAATACTAGCAAACTGAATCCAAAGCATATCAAAAAGCTTATCCACCACAATCAAGTAGCTTTTATCATTGGGATGCAAGGTTGGTTCAACATATGCAAATCAATACCAGTGATTTATCACATAAATGGAACTAAATACAAAAAAAACATGATTACCTCAATGGATACAGAAAAGGCTTTTAATAAAATTCATTCATTCACAATAAAAACTCAATAAAGTAGGCATTGAAGGAACATACCTCAAAATAATAAGAGCCACCTATGACAAATCCACAGTCAATGTCGTACTGAATGGGCAAAAGCTAGAAGCATTCCCCCTGAAAACTGGCATGAGACAAGGATGTCCTCTCTCACCACTTTTATTCAACATACTATTGGAAGTCCTGGCCAGAACAATCAGGCAAACAAAAGAAATACAGGGCATCCAAATAAAAACAGAGGAAGTCAAACTATCCCTATTTGCAGATGACATGATTCCATACCTAGAAAACCCCATAGCCTCAGCCCTAAAGCTCCTTCACCTGATAAACAACTTTAGAAAAAGTCTCAGGATACAAAATCAATGTACAAAAGTCACTAGCATTCCTATACGCCAACAGTCAAGCTGAGTGCCCAATCAGGAATACAATCTCATTTACAATAGCCACAAGAAGAATAAAATATCTAGGAATACAGCTAACCATGGAGGTGAAAGATCTACAAAACACTGCTCAGAGAAGTCAGAGATGACAGAAACAAATACAAAAATATTCCATGTTCATGGGTATAATGGATAGGAAGAATCAATATCATTAAAATGGCCATACTGTCCAAATCAGTTTATAGATTCAGTGCTATTCCTATCAAACTACTAATGACATTTTTCATAGAACTAGAAAAAACTATTTTAAAATTCTTATGAAACCGAAAACAGAGCCCAAGTAGACAAGGCAATCCTAAGCAAAAAGAACAAAGCTGGAGGCATCACACTACCTGACTTCAAACTACATTACTATACACTACAGGGCTGCAAACAACATGGTACTGGTACAAAAACATACATGGAAAAATGAACAGAGACCCAAAATAAGACTGTACACCTACAAGCATCTGATTTTTTATGAAGCTGACAAAAACAAGCAATGGAGACAGAACTCTAGTCAATAAGTAGGATAATTGGCTAAGCATATGCAGAAGACTGAAACTGGACTCCTTCCTTACAGCATATACAAAAATCAACTCAAGATAAATTAAAGTCTTAAAGGTAAAACTACAAACTGCAAAAACCCTGGAAGACAACCTAGGCATACCATTCTGGACATAGGAACAGGCAAAGATTTCATGAAGACAGGAAAAGCAATTACAACAAAAGTAAAAATTGACAAATGGGATCTAATGAAACTTAGGAGCTTCTGCACAGCAAAAGAAACCATCAACAGAGTAAAATAGACAACCTCCAGAATAGCAGAAAATATTTGCAAGCATGCATCTGACAAAGGTCTAATATCCAGCATCTATAAGGAAATTAAATTTGTAAGGAAAAAAACAACCCCATTAAAAAGTGGGCAAAGGACATGAACAGATTCTTGTCAAAAGATTACACACATGTGGCCAACAAGCATATGAGAAAAAGCTCAACATCACTGATTAAAGAAATGCAAGTCAAAACCACAATGAGATACCATCTCACACCAGTCAGGATGGCTTTTACTAAAAGGTCAAAAGATAACAGATGCTGGTGAGGTTGTGGAGAAAAGGAAACACTTATATACTGTTGGTGGGAGTATAAATTAATTCAACCATTGTGGAAAGCAGCATAACGATTCCTCAAAGAGCTAAAAACAAAATTACCATTCAACCCAGCAATCCCATTACTGGGTATATACACCCAAAGAATATAAGTTGTTTCATCATAAAGACACATGCACTCATATGTTTGTTGCAGCACTATTCACAACAGCCAAGACATGGAATCACCCAAAATGCCCATCAATGATAGACTGGATAAAGAAAATGTAGTACGTATATACCACGGAATACTATGCAGCCATAAAAAAGAACGAGAGCATGTTCTTTGCAAGAACATGGTTGATGCTGGAGGCCATTATCCTTACCAATCTCAGCAGGAACAGAAAACCAAATACCTCATGTTCTCAATTATAAGTGGGAGCTAAATGATGAACACACATGGACACATAGAGGGGAACAGCAGACCCTGGGGCCTATCAGGGGGTTAAGGGTAGAAGGAGGGAGAGAGTCAGGAAAAATAACTAATAGGTACTAGGCTAAGTGCCTGGGTGATTAAATAATCTGTACAAACAACCCCCTTGACACAAGTTTACCCATATAACAAAGTTGCACGTGTACCCCTGAACATACAATTTTAAAAAAAGGCAAAAATGAGTGAATGTAACCAAGATACTTTAAGACATACAAAAACTGAGGTTACTACAAACAAACCCTCACGAAAGGGAACATCTGAAGATGTGCTTCAGAAAGTAGGAAATTGGCCACAGAAATAAATTGAGACACAAAAAGGAATGCTGAGGGGGAGGGAGACATGAACATATGGATAAATCAAAACAAGCATTGCATATATCAAACAATGAAAAATGTGTGATTATGAGGTTAAACATAAGGTGGAACTTAGTACTGCACAATATTAACATATTCTTTGAAAAGAGAGAGGAGGGGATCAGTATTAAACTCTTTGAAAGTCCATATATTGTCTGGAAAATGGATGCAATTCCAATAAAAATTCCCCAAGGCTTTTGTGTACCTCTATTGGTTTTAACATTTTTGTAAAAGATCAAGGAGCCAAAATGGCCAAGATACCTCTGAATTAAAACAAGGTGAGGTGAGGAACCTTGTTCTACCAAATTTTAAATTTATTATTATTAATGTATAGTAATTAAGAGCAGTAGGGTACTGATGAAGGGATTGATGAACAGACAAACTGAACAGAAAAGAGACCATACCTATACATGTATAGAAACCTCATATGCCAGAGCAGCGGAAAAAGAATAGGATCTTAAATCAGTCATGCTAGGATGTCTGGTTTTCCAAAAAGGAAAGCAAATAAATTGTATTCCCAGCTCTCACCTAACACGCACACACACATACACACACATGCACACACACACACACAAAATCAGTTCTCAAGTAGATTTATGGTTTAAATATGCATGCAAAAAAATGAAAGCTTTTAGCACAAAATACAGGAGAATACAGAGGTAGAGAAGTATTCTTAAAATCTCCATAAAATATCAATATATATAATTATAATAAGATCACTATCCTGCACTCAGATAAACCTCATAGCTATCTCCCATTTATAAGTGATAACATATGTTTTTTTATTCTTGAGTTATAAAATTGTCTTTTCTGAATGCATTTTTGAATGAATTCAGAGTGATATGATGGATTTAGAGGCTTGGCAGGGGGTTAAGGTTGAGAGGGGGTGTCAGGGGTAAAAGACTACATATGGGAACAGTGTACACTGCTCAGGTGGCAGGCGCACTAAAATCTCAGAAATCACCACTCGAGAACTCATCCATGTAACCAAAAACCACCTGTACCCCAAAAACTATTGGAATAAGAAACAACTTTAAAAGAGGTATAAAACAAACTGTGAGAAGGTATTTGAAACACACAAAACTGACAAAGGATTTGTGTTTTTTTTTCTTTTATATATTTATATATATTTTATTATACTTTAAGTTCTAGGGTGCATGTGCACAACATGCAGGTTTGTTACATATGTATACATGGGCCATGTGGGTGTGCTGCACCCATTAACTCGTCATTTACATTAAGTATATCTCCTAATGCTATCCCTGCCCCCTCATCCCACCCCACATCAGGCCCCGGTGTGTGATGTTCCCCTTCCTGTGTCCAGGTGTTCTCATTGTTCAATTCCCACCTATGAGTGAGAACATGTGGTGTTTGGTTTTTTGACCTTGCAATAGTTTGCTGAGAATGATGGTTTCCAGCTTCATCCATGTCCCTACAAAGGACATGAAGTCATCATTTTTTATGGCTGCATAGTATTCCATGGTGTATATGTGCCACATTTTCTTAATCCAGTCTATCATTGTTGGACATTTGGGTTGGTTCCAAGTCCTTGCTATTGTGAGTAGTGGCGCAATTAACATATGTGTGCATGTGTCTTTATAGCAGCATGATTTATATTCCTTTGGGTATATACCTAGTAATGGGATGGCTGGGTCAAATGGTATTTCTAGTTCTAGATCCCTGAGGAATCACCACACTGTCTTCCACAATGGTTGAACTAGTTTACAGTCCCACCAACAGTGTAAAAGTGTTCCTATTTCTCCACATCCTCTCCAGCACCTGTTGTTACCTGACTTTTTAATGATCACCATTCTAACTGGTGTGAGACAATATCTCATTGTGGTTTTGATTTGCATTTCTCTGATGGCCAGTGATGATGAGCATTTTTTCATGTGTCTGTTGGCTGCATAAATGTCTTCTTTTGAGAAGTGTCTGTTCATATCATCCGCCCACTTCTTGATGGGGTTGCTTTTTTCTTGTAAATTTGTTTGAGTTCTTTGTAGATTCTGGGTATTAGCCCTTTGTCAGATGAGTAGATTGCAAAAATTTTCTTCTGTAGGTTGCCTGTTCACTCTGCTGGTGGTTTCTTTTGCTGTGCAGAAGCTCTTTAGTTTAATTAGATCCCATTTGTCAATTTTGGCTTTTGTTGCCATTGCTTTTGGTGTTTTAGACATGAAGTCCTTGCCCATGCCTATGTCCTGAATAGCATTGCCTAGGTTTTCTTCTAGGGTTTTTATGGTTTTAGGTCTAACATTTAAGTCTTTAATCCATCTTAATTTTTGTATAAGGTATAAGAAGGGATCCAGTTTCAGCTTTCTACATATGGCTAGCCAGTTTTCCCAGCACCATTTATTAAATAGGGAATCCTTTCCCCATTTCTTGTTTTTGTCAGGTTTGTCAAAGATCAGTTAGTTGTAGATATGTGGTATTATTTATGAGGGCTCTGTTCTGTTCCATTGGTCAATATCTCTGTTTTGATACCAGTACCATGCTGTTTTGGTTACTGTAGCCTTGTAGTATAGTTTGAAGTCAGGTAGCATGATGCCTCCAGCTTTGTTCTTTTGGCTTAGGATTGACTTGGCAATGCGGGCTCTTTTTTGGTTCCATATGAACTTTAAAGTTGTTCTTTCCAACTCTGTGAAGAAAGTCATTGGTAGCTTGATGGGGATGACATTGAATCTATAAATTACCTTGGGCAGTATGGCCACTTTCACGATAGTGATTCTTCCTATCCATGAGCATGGAATGTTCTTCCATTTGTTTGTGTCCTCTTTTATTTCGTTGAGCAGTGGTTTGTAGTTCTCCTTGAAGAGGTCCTTCATATCCCTTGTAAGTTGGATTCCTAGGTATTTTATTCTCTTTGAAGCAATAGTGAATGGGAGTTCAGTCATGATTTGGCTCTCTGTCTGTTATTGGTGTATAAGAATGCTTGTGATTTTTTCACATTGATTTTGTATCCTGAGACTTTGCTGAAGTTGCTTACCAGCTTAAGAAGATTTTGGGCTGAGACAATGGGGTTTTCTAGATATACAATCATGTCATCTACAAACAGGGACAATTTGACTTCCTCTTTTCCTAATTGAATGCCCTTTATTTCCTTCTCCTGCCTGATTGCCCTGGCCAGAACTTCCAACACTATGTTGAATAGGAGTGGTGAGAGAGGGCATCCCTGTTTTGTGCCAGTTTTCAAAGGGAATGCTTCCAGTTTTTGCCCATTCAGTATGATATTGGCTGTGGGTTTGTCATAAATAGCTCTTATTATTTTGAGATACGTCCCATCAATACCTAATTTATTGAGAGTTTTTAGCATGAAGGACTATGGAATTTTGTTAAAGGCCTTTTCTGCATCTATTGAGATAATCATGTGGTTTTTGTCTTCGATTCTGTTTATATGCTGGATTACGTTTATTGATTTGCGTATGTTGAACCAGCCTTGCATCCCAGGGACGAAGCCCACTTGATCATGGTGGATAAGCTTTTTGATGTGCTGCTGGATTCGGTTTGCCAGTATTTTATTGAGGATTTTTGTATCGATGTTCATCAGAGGCCAGTGATCATCAATTCTATGTTCAAATACTCTGTATTACAGATGTGCAACTAAGGTTTATATAATGGAGAGCAACTCACATGTCTAATTCTGTTTTGTTTATACCAATGGTAACTGGCAAATTCTAAAATTCCTAACTAATCAGAAATATTAAATATAGACCAAAAAAAATCACTGTGCAGGTAAAGACCTAGAGGGCTCATCTGCTCTCTATATATGCCTTAAAATCTGTCTACATGCATTTATCCTGGAAAAAGTATTTTAGAGACCCATGAGAATACTTAAGTATTCTTAATAACCTTAACTGCTAAGGAGCTCTTGATTATTTGAACTCTGAACCCCCTTCTGTGGTTACTTCAGTAGTTTCTGGGAGAGAAAAATAGCCACCAGGTTCCATATAATCTCTACATTCCTTAAACCTTATTAGATCATCCTTTACCCTTTTAAAAAATATATAGTTAACAGATGCACTGCTTAGCTGACAAAGTTTGAATAATTAGCTTTTTATATAAACACATACTGTCTATTCTTCTTTTGAAATGTCATTTTTATTTTAAACAAAAGACTAAAATTTAGTCTTGCCAAAGTATTCCAGATTATACCGTAAAGACTTCTCCAACACTGTGCTTCTAAGCCTAACCTTTTGATTCCCTTTAGTAAAGGCACTTAGATTACATAAAAGTAACAGAACTGGGAGAAATGCCATTCCAAATTTTGATGTATGGAATGTTTAAAAGTGGTGAGTTACTAAAGTGGATGCTTTCCAACAATCATCTTAATTCAGGAGAGCAATATAACAGACAAGTTTAGAACATGCTCTTTGGAGACTGAGCCTTGGTTTCAGCCTTAGCTCTGCCACTGTAACTTATCCAAAGCTTCATAGCAGGTATCTTCTCTAGGGCTTCAGTTTCTCATCTGTAAAGTGTGAGAAATAGTAGTTCCTACCAGATAAAGTTGGCATTATGATTAAATAAGGAAATTAAGTAAAAGTTTAGTCCAGTTCATGGTGCATTGTGAGCATCAGTACATGTTAGTGGTGGTGGTGATGGTAGTTGGTGCTGATAATAACAATGATAGTGACGGAGAATGTCAATGAGACCAAAAGAACAAGAATAGATTTTCTTAGCCTTCCTTAAACCAACCATATAAATCAATCTAACTCAGAGCCAAACCACAAGAAAGGCTGGACCGTACGCCCTGACACTGTTGCAAGGCCAATGCCATGGCTGCTGCCACAGCTCAGTCACACCATGGACTGTGAGTTCTCTGACTGGTAGTAGAAGTCTGTCTTCCTACCTCTGATGGATGGTAATGGCTGCTTTGGATGGGATCCATTTTACATCCTCTGACTTAAACAGCTTTGCAAAAGTAATTTTTCATTGTTTTGAGAGGATAAGTAACACTACAGAAGTACTCATGTCCAACAAAGTGAGGATCATGCAACAAAAGGAAAACACCCAAAGGAAAACAAATGTGTAGAGGAGATAAATTCACTTCAGGATGGATGTTTACCAAAAAGAAATTACATCCACAATTCTCTCAGTTGGGGACCAATGGTAAGTTACATGCCCCCTGTTTAGCAGCTGAAAGCCAGCCAGATCCTGTGGCTTGGCTCTCTCACAAGCTTTAAATACATGAACTCGCATAACAGCACCCAAGCAAGCAAATAATATGCACACTGCTCTTGGCTAAGAATAGAGAGAGAGGAAGGACAGAGAACTTTTTCAGTAACTACAAGCTTGGAGAGCTTATACAGATAAATGGGTTCAGTTTCTGCTGAGGAAGAAAACATTCAATTAAGACTTCAAAATCGCTGAAGGATACTTTAAAACACAGTGTCAGTGTCTGTCTCTCTCTCTCACCTTAGAACTATCTAGGATACATTATAGAAAACTTAGAACAGATAGAGATTTTAGTTTTTCAGTAACTTCTTTTCTTCTACTTCTTCCACCTATCCAAATAGGTTTTCTACCATGAAGAAAAATGCAAAGCAATTCCGTCTGTATTTATTAACTCTAATTTTTAAAGAAGTAACAGTATAAGGCACAATGTCTGCCAGACTGGATTACCTCACCCCAATTCAGTTCTAGTATTCATAGAAAAAAATCTATGCATCTATTTGCCTACTTAGTTTTTCAGGTGATTCTGATGTTCTCCTTGGTTTAAGAACCACTTCTCTAGATCGGTACCGTTAAGATCATTTTATCTATATTCCTTAGTGGACTGACATTATCAACATCATTGCTAATTACCATTAATATGTGCCTATGTACAACATCAAGCATTTCACATGTATTGACTTACTTGGTATTCATCACAAGTTTTGAGGTAGGTATTATTTTACAAATAAGGAAACTTTTGGGTTTGTAAAGGGTTGGTGAAGTCAATCGCAAAGGTCACAAAGGTACTAAGTAGAGAGGCTTATGAACCCCAAAGATTTCACTCTTTAACAATGTGTTGTATTTCCTTGGTTATATAAGAGCTGAAAGCGTTAGCAATAAGGTAGAAATGGAATATAGGGAACTAGGTTTGCAATAAGGTTGAAGATAAAGAGAAATTAAATTTCACAGACTCTATTAATCAGATCTCTGTCACTATAATGTTCACTACCTCCAGTTCTGAAGCTGCAAGCCTTCCTCAACTGCTGAATAACTGATGAATGTTGTAGGTTTACTCATTCATCTGACCTTTGTTACACCATATTGCCACTAGGATTTTTCATGATATGCAGATACATTCTGAACCACAAAGTTGAATAACACACCAGTGCAATAAAATTATATAGTCATGGTTTTGCAATGATTTCAAAGTATGTAGTTTCATCTCTAAATAAATCATCTAACTCATGATGGGCACTCAATAAAGCCTTATTAAATATACAACTATGATCTCACACTTGGAGAAACTGGATTATTGTCAGAAAGGCACACATACCACCCCCAGATCAACAGTGGAGTCAGGCATTGAGGTTTGCCCGATTACCAGACACTTGGCTTAACCACTGTGTGTCATTTTTCATCCCATGACCATATAATATGGTTCGAATCCTTACTTAACTGACATGCTAAACTATCAAGTAGGATTTTATAATCCAATTTGCTTCTCATCGTTTAGGCAGCTGTTTTAACCAAACTGTGCTAATTTGTTTCAGGGAATACATAAAATCCAGTGTTTTTCTACCTGGGCTGGAAAAATAATATATTTTGCTAGTGAATTTAGAAGTGTAGATTACTGCCATAAAAACGTATGATAGGAAATTAAGCTAATTACAAGACGTAAAATTTAAGGTTTAAACTGCTTAGTAAATTCTTATTAATCTTGCACTAAAAATTGATACTAACAACAGACGAGAGTTACTTTGTGTAAACTAGCTCTCCTCAAATTAGTGCTATTTCTTTTCTAGTTAAAAAGAAGTATTAATATAAAGTGTGTCTTTATTCTCCCCATATCCTCCAAATCATATCAATACCTTTGTAGTACTTCTGGCTCCATGATAGCCAAAGTCCAGTAAAGCCCTTGGTAATTTGAGACCTGCAGTACACATTTGACAGAAGCTCCCTTTATTTTCCTTTCCGTCAAAACACATGAATGTTATCACTACATATTACTTAATGTTTGGACACTTAGTGGTCACAAAATTAACTGCATTTGTATCAAGGCACAGGAAGAATCATTGTACTAAAAAAATAGAAAAATAAAATCAAGTAAAATAGAATAAAGTCTGTGGACATCCAGTCACACAAAACTAGGAAGAATTAACATGAAACAACCAACGGATGTAAGTTTCAGAGTATTTAATGGCACTCACTACATAGTAGTTCTGTACCATAAGAGCAAGGAAAATCCTAGGTTGTCAAAAGTGCATTCATCTAATTTTCATCATCAAGCAGAGAAATTTCCATATAGCCAGATATTAAATCTTAAGTTCAACTCTGACATTCGTAAGAAGATATTATACACACAAAGGTAAGCTGTTCCTTGTGTATGTATGGGGTATATTTAATGGAGAGGGGATTAAGAATGACAAAAGACAACCCCATATTATACATTAGCATGTGCATCTACCTCCACTTTGGTTTACTTCATTAACAAGAAATTAACAAGTTACCTGAAAATTTACAGTGAAGTGACCACCATAATAGAATAAATGCAATATATGGGTTTTTTTAAAGACTATCTCCAAAATACAGTTAATGCTTGAGATTTTGGCAATATGATAAATATAGGTGCACAATTGGTTGTTTCAAGGTAATACCCAGATGAAGTTAAAGATTATAATTTTGCATAATAAATACCTACTCTTCTAGAGTTGGATTAGAAAGAAGATCACTGAAGAGACCACTAAAGTAGTCAAGGTAGGCAAAGAGAGGAAAGAGTAGAGCTGGGTTAAGAGAGGAAGAAGCCAACAAGTTGTGAAGGTGGTAGAATCCAGTGGAATTGGTGACCAAATGTATATGGGAAATAAGGATAATCTCAGAGGAGTTTCAGGTGACTTCTAGGTTGTGGCTAAAGTGAGTAGGGAGGTAATGCCACCTTCTAAAATAAGGCATAGTAGGCTGAAGAGCCCATTTGAGCAGATAATTAGATGTTATTTTAGATATTTTGAATTTGAAATACACGTGGAATAACCAGGTGGAAATGTGAAGATTAGGTGCTGGAGTAATGACGACATGCAGAAAGAGCTGGTAGAGAAAAGGAGGAAAGGATAATAAAGAGAAGGTCATAACTAGTAAATAAGATCCTCTTGGAAAAGAAGAGCTAAGGCCTAAGAATGTTTTGGGCAGCCTTAAAAAAGTTTGTCTCTTTCACAAGAAAATACAAGTCGGTACAATATTTAAAGATATACAGATGGGCAGAAAGGTGAGGGCGCGACTTCCAATTGTCTGTCATAAAGAGAAAACAACATCATCTACTGAAAAGAAACAGTCAAGTTTAGGAATAACTACTGTGCCAAATGAGAAAGAGAGATAGCAAGGTAACCAATCGTTAAGCTGGCCTGAGGGATCAGCTGAAATTGTAAGGACACTCATCCACACAGTCTGTAATTTCTGAAACCTTACACTAAATCTGCATTGGAAAACTTTAATGTACTAGAAGGGGATGGGATAAGAAAGTGGCAGGAAGATAGAGAACTTAGTATGCTTTTCATGTCTACTTTATGTGGGTGGCTGAAGGGACAGATCCTGGAGAGCCTTCTATCCCTACAGAACACCAAAGCACCAGCCTATCTTCCTTAGCCTGTTTATGTTATTCCATCATAAAAAGACTAATAGCCATGATGCAACTTTCTCATCAACACTGCCTAATGGAGTCTTTCCTTATACATATGTACACCTCTCCAATCTGATGCGAGTTTAAATTAACCATGTCACTATCAGCATAAGAAATCAGATGGCATCATTTTTCTAGCATTACAACCTAGTCCATGCACATGTTGAGCCTGCTATAAAAGTAAAAGAACACAAAAATAGTCAACTTTTGAAAAGTAACTGGCCAAAAGGATTGCATATGAAATATACACATATTTAAATTATCCATTCTCTTTCATTTACTTCTATGCTCATAAAAATGTTGGTCTTAAATTTATCACCCATTTATATATATAAATTTGTCACCCTCTCTCTATATGTGTGTGTGTGTTTATGTAAAAAAATGTTTTAAGTACTACCACATTAACAACGCTAAAAAATGATGAAACCCATGAACAGATTTCTGGTGGAGCACATATGCCAAGTTTTACCTCAGGAATATTTAAAAATTCTTTTTCTTAAAGCAACTTTTCAAAAACAAGTTGACATGTCCTCAATTCTATTTGCCTTAGCTGGCAACACTCAAGACAGAAAGCTTAGAAATCAAGAACAGAAGCTAAAACTATCATTGTACAACACAACAGTCTATAAATTCAGCATTTTTAGTATAACTTTGGATTTATTTCAATCCATCTAAAAATTAAAGACTTTGTACTTGGACTCAATAATCTAGTTTTAAGTTATCCAACTCTGAAAAGTTCAAAGTTCTTTGTCATTGTGGAAGTCTTGGACACTCATCTTAAAAAATAAAATAACCACATTTTTAATATATTTTTTAAACCTGTTAAGGAATGCATGTTCTTTGCCTATGGTGGGCAAGAGTTCCAAAGACAATTCACAAAAAAAGGAAGTGCAACTGGTAAAGAAATGAAAGAGGAATCCTCCTCATTAATAAATAAATATAACTGAAAACAGATCAAGTATTGTTTTATAAAATTATGTTTTACAATACAAAATTTAGTTCTGGCAAGATGTCATAAGTCTAGTACTCACACTGGTAGCATAATGAACACAAGCTTTTTGGAAAGCCATTTGGCAATATAAATATGTTGGCAAAAAATCATATCCTTTTATGCAGTAATTCTACTATTCAATCTATTGTAAGAAAATAATCCAAAATACAGAATGTACTAAAATCTTTAAAAATTTTAGGTATGGCTTAAAAAAAAAAAAAAAAAAAAAACAGACTCATTACATACAAAGCATCTTCTATTTTTTTTTTTTTTTTTTTAAGACAGAGTTTCACTCTTGTTGCCCAGGCTGGAGTACAATGTCATGATCTCGGCTCACTGCAACCTCCACCTCCCAGGTTCAAGCCATTCTCCTGCCTCAGCCTCCTAAGTAGCTGGGATTACAAGCATGTGCCACCACACCTGACTAATTTTGTATTTTTAGTAGAGATGGGGTTTCTTCATGTTGGTCAGGCTGGTCTAGAACTCCTGACCTCAGGTGATCTGCCTGCCCCAGCCTCCCAAAGTACTGGGATTACAGGCGTGAGCCACCGTGCCTGGCCCTGTTGCGGGAAGTCAGAGACCCCGAACGGAGGGACCGGCTGACGCTATGGCAGAAGAACATAAATTATGAAGATTTCATGGACATTTATTAGTTCCCCAAATTAATACTTTTATAATTTCTTACGCCTGTCTTTACTGCAATCTCTGAACATAAATTGTGAAGATTTCATGGACATTTATCACTTCCCCAATCAATACTCTTACAATTTTCTATGCCTGTCTTTAATCTCTTAATCCCATCATCTTCATAAGCTGAGGATGTATGTTGCCTCAGGATCCTGTGATGATTGCGTTATCTGCACAAATTGTTTGTAGAGCATGTGTGTTTGAACAATATGAAATCTGGGCATCCAAAAGGAACAGGATGGCTGCGATTTTCAGGAAACAAGGGAGATAACCACTGGGCATGACTGCCTGCAGGGCTGGACAGAACAGAATCATATTTCTCTTCTTACAAAAGTGAATAGGAGAAATATCGCTGAATTCTTTTTCTCAGCAAGGAACAGCCCTAAGAGAATGCATTCCCATGGGGAAGTCTCTAAAATGGCTGCTCTAGGAGTGTCTGTCTTATACAGTTGGAGATAAAAATTACATACTACTGTAAATCTTCAAGCTAATTTTTAAACTTTTTTCAGAAGATATATATTAATAACCCAATAGTTATGCATTATGAGATAAGAATAAAATGGATATAATCTAAATATTACCTTAGAATTTTGTAACCTCATGGCTTCCTAGTGGGTCCTGTAAAAAATTCTTATCCTCCTGGGAGGATTGTCAGGTATTGGGGAAACCATGGCCAGGTCTCTAACAGAAATTAGAGACAACTGCCCAAGCCAGTGGGGACAGTAAGTCAAGCAGATAGGAAGAATAAGAAGACACGAAGGCTCAGGACAGATGCACCAAAGCCACAAAATCGTGCTCTACTGGAAGGTAAAATGGTGCCCTTCATACTTCATGAATAAAGGACCTAGGTTCACTTGTCTAACCAAGGAGCTAGGAATCTGGAACAATACTACTTTACAGAAACTGAAGAGCTCTAGTGTCTTAGCAAGCCGCTCAGGGTCAGCTGAAAGAGTTGCCACACACTAATCAAATAGCCAGAGGCATTTGGCAAATGGTGCAGACACCATTTTTTTTTTAATCGATAATAAAATATTTTACCTATCTATGGGTACATCTGAATATTTGTTACATGCATAGATTGTGTAATGATCAAGTCAGGGTATTTGGGGTATCCAACAACTTGAGTATCATTTCTATGCATTGCTAACACTTCAACCCTCTCTTCTAGCTTCTTTGAAATATACATGTTGTTAACTATAGCCACCCTACTCTGCTATCAAATATTGGAGTTTATTTATTCTACCTATGTATATTTTTATACCCACCAACCAAACTCTGTTATCTCCCTTCCTACCCACACATCCTTCCCATCCTCTGGTATCCTATCATTCTATTCTCTATCTCCATGAGATCAATTTTTTAGCTTCTATATATGAGAACATGTGATATTTGTCTTTCTGTGCCTGGTTTATTTTATTTAACATAATGACCTCCAGTTTTAACCATGTTACTGCAAAATGATGATTTCATTTTTTATAGCCAAATAGTATTCCACTGTGTTTATATACCACATTTTCTTTATCCTTTCATCCATCCATCCATCCTTGGGCACTTGGTTTGATTCCTTATCTTTGCTATTGTGAATAGTGCTGCAATAAACACATGAGTGTTGATTTCTGAAGAAAATCACACAGAAATCCATTGATATTCTGTGTTTTCTTTGAATAAATACCCAGCAGTGGGATTGCTGTGTCATATGGTAGTTTTATTTTTAGTTTTTTGAGAAATCTCCATACCGTTTTCCATAGTGGTTGTATTAATTTACATTTCCACCAATGGTGTAGAAGCATTCCCTTTCTCCATATCCTCACTAGCATCTGTTATTGTCTTTTTAATAATAACCTTTCTAACTAGGGTTAGATCATATCTCATTTTGGATTTTTTATTTTTACATGTTTTTAACTTGTAAATTTAGAGGTATAAGTACAGGTTTGATTTGTATTTTTCTGATGATGAGTAATGTTGGTATTTTTTCATATACCTGTTGGGCATTTGTCTGTCATCTTTTGAGAAATGTCAATTCATGTTCTTGGTCCATTTTCTAATGGATTTATTGTTGTTTGAGATCTTTGCATATTCTGGATATTCGTCTCTTATTGGTCAAATACTTTGCAAATATTTTATCCCTTTCAACAGATCTTCTCTTCACTTTGTTGTTTCCTTGGCTGTGCAGAAGCTTTTTGGCTTAACGTAGTCCCGTTTGTCTATTTTTGTTATAGTTGTCTGTACTTTCAAGGTCATAGTCATGAAATCTTTACCTAGACCAATACCTTGAACTGTTTTCCCTATTTTTTTACTAGTAGTTTTATGGTTTCAGGCCTTAGTTTAAGTCTTTAATCCATCTCGTTTTTTTTTTTTTTTTCCTATGGGGAGAGACAAGGTCCAGTTTCATCCTTCTGCATATGGATTCTCAATTTTCCCAGCACCATTTATTGAAGGGGCTCTCCTCTCCCCAGTGTATGCTGTTAGCACTTGTATTGAAAAATCAGTTATCTGTAAGTCTGTGGATTTATTTCTGGACTATTTTGTTCCATTGGTCTATGTGTCTGTTTTTACAGCAATACATGCTGTTTGGATTACCATGGACTTGTAACATATTGTGAAGTCAAGTAATGTTAAACCTCACGAGCCTGCAACATCAGTTCCATAATCAGTGTCCACAGTCTCAGAGATGTGTCCAAGTCCACATAGTTATTAAGTGGTAGTCCTGGGGAGAAAATCTGAAGGCATTTTTTTTTCCTCTCTGTACACTGCTTTGCTGCCCTTGCTCTTTTTATTTCTTTGCTATTACACCTTCCATCATTTGAAGGCAAAAAAACAACAGCAAAAAAAGAAAAACACCAACAGAAGAAGGTGGCCAGAAGTGGAGCCCCAAGGTGGTGTCAAGATTGGTACAGATTGGCATCAACTAGAGATGCCAGGTCATCAAGGAACTGATCGCAAAAGAAGCACCATAATTCTTACCCCAAATATCTAAATTTGCAATTCTACATTATGGCTTTTCTAAAAAGTTACTCTCACCAAAACTTTTAGTAACTGGATGCTTCACCAAATGAATTTGATCCATATACACGTAGTGCTCCCCATCAATATTTTTAGCAGACCAGTTATGAAAATATACAATTTGCTCATATACACACACTGAACAAATGGGGTATATATAAATATTTCTTGTTAGTCTACTGACAATCCTAAACCTGTCCACAATAATATCTTTGAAATGAAATTTCAGCATAGAACTGCTGTATCAAATAACACTCTGATAACATAAAAACTTAGTGACATTAGAGTTTAAATTTCAAGTTGGGATAAAACATTCAACAAAATTAGAAGTCTTATTGCCACATTAAGCTAAAAATTTTAGTTTCGCTACATTTCTTGGCATGTTTATCAAATATTTTGCCTCTTTTTAAAGTCTTTGTGAATTTAGAGTTTTTAAAATATTAATACATTAAAATTAACCCAGAAATACTCATGTAATTTCAGCCTTGTGATAGTTCCTAACTATCTACCTTTTCCCAGGCAAATGCTTCAGCCTCCCTCCTTCAAATACGTTATCTTAAATCTTTCATTTATGAATTCCTACAAGAATTACTTAACATATTGAAATAAAAGCTTTTCTTGTCAAAATATACATTCTCTCCGCTCACAACACAAAAGGTCATTTATTAAAGCTGTAATATCCCACCCACTTAGTGAAAATAAATAAATACAATAAAACAGACTGTAATTCCCCAGCCCATCAACCAAGTCGATTAAAAATTGGGTGGCTCACCTGGTGGTGGCTATAGAAACATGTAAAGTATTTGGAAGCTAAACATAAAGCACAGATTCAGTAAAAAGGAGTCCCTCCCAAGAGGCATATAACCTCTGAGGAGACAGGTGACAGATGTGCCTTTGCACCAAAATAAAATAAAGATCTGGCCAGCCAAGCTGGGAAGAAATTTAAACACAACAAAAGCTCATGTTAGCACATGTTGGTGCCAAATGCGTTCTGCAACCATAAAGAGTAAAGCATTTTGATGAACTGAGGCAGTTAAGTCCTGGAATTAAAATGAAAACCTTCCAAACATCAACCTTGGACTGCCTATTACAAATGCTACCCACATTTTGCCATAGCACAGGCTAACTGTGGCAAGAAAAATGAGATTTTTCTGTTATTGTATTTTTAATGAATAGTAGGAATCAAAATAAAGCCTTGAATCAGCACAAAATACATTTTGAACATCCCTCCAAGAGCGAAGCCAGGTGTCAGGAGAGCCTCAAGTATCTACAAAAGATGAGGAAAGGGATTGTGAAGAAAGGAAACATGTTTATGAGCAAAAATAAGATAATTCTTGTTTGTTATTAACTCTGGCCAAGTCTAAACAAACATTTTTTTCCTTCCAGTTATTATTGAGTCATATGGCCACCGGCAGGAACTGTTATCACTTCATTTTCTGCAGAATGTTTCAGAAACTTGAAACCTCCCACACTTTCCCCATGTGAATACTCTGGATTTTTAAACAACCGTGAAGCGTTTTCTTCTAAAATTGAATACATTTAAATGGCCTAGTGGTATAGCTGATTTATCACAAGCTGAGAGAACGAGCGAAAAAATACAGAAAAGTTACTAAACCAAAGGGCTCAATGATGAAAAAGTTATTATGGGACCATTATACCAAACGACAATTTAAATAAATTATTATTTTTTTTTACATTAAAGCTGTCTCTACTGTGCTTTTGCCTCTGGTTCTGCTGTTCAATAACTTAAAAATGAAGAATATTTGCAAGAGCACAGCTTGAATTGCTGAGAGTAAAGTAGTAACAGCTGAGAAGTTTGTTGTAACATTTGTATTACTGACCCCCATAAAGCACCTTCTCAGCTTGTATAGGACCACAGGCAGAAGACGGCAAGTTAAATGCCAAGCGTTTTGCCTGCATTCTGGCAACATAACAAGGAAAAAAACATCTAGAATCTCAAAGTCTAGTGTGTGTTACTAGCTTGGTAATTAAAAAAAAAAAAAATCCTTGATTTTTCTGGGACTGTCTGGCAAGTAAAATGCCTATTTTAGCTAAGTGTGGTTTATTTTAAACAGTATCTCTCCTAAAAATTTATAGTTGCTTAATATTAATATCATCTTTGAACCAGAGGTAACATCTAGGAAATATCTAAAACCAACAGATCCAAACTGATGCCCTGTAAGTCAACAGAGAAGAACACAGCTTCTTCAAAGTTATAGACTGCAGCCACCCTAGATCCCTTTGATTTTGCTATTATACTATAATCATCAATTTCACCAACCAACAACTTGAAGAAAGTTCTGCCTTTGCCACTGAACTGGCTAAGGGCTTCGTCTCAAGCGGATTTCCTCTCAAACTAGTCTACTTCTTCCTGTGCTGAGGGCTAGTTCTTAAATTTTCTCAGAGGTGGTCATTTCTGCTTAGCAGATAAAGTGTTGGATTTTGCCTTAAAGGAACTCAAAATGTAAAACACCAGGTTTCATAACTCCAGCCAAGTTAAGTATGTGTGTTTTATAACAGACACTAGCCAGAAATGCAAATTATTTCTACAAAGTTCTAATCCTGTTATCAACCCCTTGAGACATACCCCCTTACCCTTCCATCCCTCCCCTGGCTATGGTTCTACATTTTTATTGCATGTTTTAAAAAAGAAAAACACTAGTAAAGCTACCCTAGATTCTGGTTTAGGAGTCCCAAGAGATGACACTGAGGTGTGGACTGGAGCAGTTTTCTAATTAAAAAGTCAGATGGTCTGTTTCTCTAAGGAAAGCTTCAACTCCCAGTGAATGCTTGGCTCATAGCTTCTTGGCCCAAGACCATTTAGCATCTGCCTCAACAAACCTCTTCCTGAAGTAGAGTCTAGCAAGCAATGGAGATTCAAGTCCTCAAAAACCAAAGAACTTGGAAAGCTAAAGAACCCCTCCCAAGCACAATTTTGAAAGAAAATTCATTTAATGGAAACAGCTATTTGCAAAATTTTAACCAACAGATGAATGAGGAAAAATTGGAAAAAAGGAACCGTTTTAGCCATTGATGAAAACGTCAATCACAGCTCCCTTTTGATACAGTTTTTTTTCTTTTGTTTTAGAAAGGCTTATTATATTTCCCCTTTATGAACTCCTCAAACAATTGGAATCAGCAGTTTGAGTTCCCTGCTATCAGCATTTGGTTCTTTTTTAAATCTCTGTTGTAGCAGTTTATATACCTTTTCAAATCTTGAATCACTTCATTATCACAGCTCATGGTTTTAAAATATTTGCTATAATGAAAAACCACACATCTTACCCCCCAAAAAAATGTATAGTTCACTGATTTTTTTTCAGGCTGGTGGATCGGCGGGGACCTTATACCAATCATATCCAGACTCTGAAATAATTATTTGAGATTCATCTGGGGGTATGACACAGTCAGAATCCAGAAATGAGGCTCAGAACAGAGCTGTTAGAAATCACTTTCCTACATTCTTCATTTAGAAATTATCTTCTGTGGTGGCCTTCCTCTAAATCAAACTGCAAGAAGGTCTAGGAACTTGGGTGTTACAATAGACTCATTAGATGCTTTGTCTAGATTACAGTGATAACAGACTAATAAATGGGTGCCAAAAAATAGATCATTGCAAAATGTAAATTCTAAAGTTATTTATGTAAAGGCAATTTCTACACCCTATACACAATAAATGTAGACCATTTTTGTGTTTTGGGGCTTCTTCTGTAAAATCCATTAAGATAGCCCCCGGCTAGATATTTACTTAAACATAAATGAAAACTATCATAAATTACTTAAGATATAAAATAAAATGAAATTTATATCACCATAAGAGACCACTCTGACCATGAATAAATCTAACCAGTGAGAGTCAGCATGTTGCTTATCCTGTTCTGTTCACACGCAGAAATCTGCTTGGTTTCACAGTGAGCAGACTTGGTAATGGTGTAATTCTGAAGTGCTTCTTGATTGAACACTCTATAAACAATGTAGTAAAACTATGAAGTGAATTCTTTATAGTTAGTGATTCATAAATCAGGTTAGGCCCACTGAAAACTGACAAAGGAAAAAAACATGAAAAGGGAAAGATTTAAATTAGGTTCTAGAAAGTCTCATGATTGTGTAGAAATCTATATAACTTTCTCCCATGACCACAGAAGTGCCACCAATTGCCTGCCTTCATATAAATTGCCACCATCTGTAGGAGTTTTAGAAGGGGCATGTTCTGTGCCAGCCTTTGAGGGTCAAGATTCGATAGTAACTTAAGAGAATCAACTCAAACCAGAAAACTGAGATAAGCAGAGAATAATCTCGAAGTGTTCAGACAACGGCCCTGGTCTCCCCAAGAACCTCCAAGGGTGGCGAAACTGCCCATGGTTACCCTAAAAGTAGAGTCTCTTCCAATTCCAGCCCCAGGACAAATTTGATTTAGAAGCCCTGGGGAAAGGAGAAGGTTGCTGACTTCCTATATTAGGAGAGTAAAATGTACTGGCTGAACACCTAAATATCTTATTTCAGCCCATGTTAACATTTTAAAAACCATTTGCAGTGCTATGATCTAATGCCCAAGCCTCTTGAAATTGTCACAATGATCTCTTAAGAGATACAGTGTTATCACATAGTTTCATTATATAAAATTTCAGCAAGCTTAATTTCTTCTACATCTTAAGTATCTAAAATAAAGATTTAAGTTTAGGATATTTTGATTCTCTTATAGCACTGACTTTGTAGCCTGAAATAGCACTAGAAAGTAAAAATTTTAAACTAAATTTCTTTGTTCATAAAATGAAATATCTTGAATTTTAGTATAAAATACTAAAATCATGTTTGCCCCTCTTAGGAAAATCCAGATAACAGGACAGCAAAGCTTTTTTTCTGGTCAACAGGAACTACACATTTGCTTTTTCTAGTTGTTCATGGGTGAAGATGCTTTTGGCTAATAACTAACCCTGATTTTATTGTTGTTGTTGTTGTTAAAAGGAACAGATGCTAAAACAGTAAAAAAGGTTGTTTCAAAGCTAGCTTGTCCATGCATTCAAAGGTATAAAACGAACTTAAATTATGGTTGCTGTTTTTATTTGACTATCTTTGTTTCTTACTGGGCTTCCAACTCCAGTAGCGGACAAATGCACTAATTTTCTCAATATGGAAAATGCCAGCATTAAAGCCAAATAAAGTTGGGTTTAAGATGATTACAGTAGATTTCATCAAAGCAACTTGGCACTCATCAACATTCAGTCCCAGTTAGCTGATGAGATTTCATCAGGCTGCTTAAGCAGCAGGGAAATAAACAAAAGTGGAGAGACAATGAAAACAATGTGACAACTGACAAACAAAATGCCGAGCCCAACATTGAACATTTCCTTAAATGCAGTGCTGAAAATACTAATGCCCTCTCCTCCCCACACCATGCACACATGCACGCGTACACACACACACACACACACACACACACAATAAGTGATCGCATATTTTCAAATTTTCAATCTTTATGCGTTCATTGCATAATACTGATTGTGGAATAATGTTACTAAGTACTGTAAGTTACATAAAATATCAGCATTTTGAGAACTGTATGGTTTAAAAAAAACTTTGAAATATGGGTGTTTAAGAGGTCACCACCCTTGCTTGAACTCCTTTGAGCAAGTTCTTAATAAATGTAAGCTATTATAAAAGGAATGGTTCAAATTAGGCTATTACTGATGTTATAGTTTTGCAGCTAGACATGCTCACGTGCCATCGCCTCGTGGAGAAATTTCACGTAGCAGTTCTTGGGATATCCAGGTCTTATGTTTCTGATAAAGTAAAAGCAAACTGATAATGGCAACACAGAGTACACTGCTTCAAACAGAGCTACAGAAGCAACGCAAATAACTCTTACTTCAAAGCATATTTGGTGACTATATTAAGTCAATCTGCGCACTTAGAGTTGACAATTATACCAAATAGAGGAAGATCTGAAATGCAACAGACACTTGACATTTGAGGCTGAAATTACTTTAAATTACTCAAGTTAGCAATACCACTCTCACCAGGTAAAAGACAAGAATACTACAAGGAATCTGTGCACAGATGCAAGACACAGGCATGTGGTTTTCTTCCACAGGTTTTGACATAAGATGAAAAGAAGAAGAGAGGGAGAGGGGGATGGGAGCCTAAACAATACACATCTTACCTGGATTAGTACCCAATTGCTTTTACCATTTCATTTATTTAGAGGTTCATTTCTTTTAGAGTTTTCAAGAAAGTGGTATAAGCACTCACTATTTTGCAAAATAGACTCTTCAAATAAGCCAGTCTTTTGTATATTTTCTAAGTTTGTGGTAATAATCAAACTTATAATTCAAGTCTCTGGTTTATTATCTTGGAATAGACATTCTAATAACTAAATTAAGATTGCATCAATGACTAATAGGATTGTATCACCAAAAAGTGAGCAGAAAATCTGTGACAATTTTCTCCTAGGACTAAGGAAACATAATAACTGATGAATAAAATGTTATAGGGGAAATTCAAGATAAAATAAGTTTTGTTGAGGTACATATCATGTGATTATCCACCTTATACTATATTTAAGTATATATAATTTGTATATCCAAATGAAAGATTGTAAGCCACTTAAAAAGATAACTTTTTATTGCTCTATCATAGAATCTTGCAGAGTCTGCCAAAAATAGGAGACATGTTATTGAATTCAGTCCATGCCAAGTTTCATGCTGCTCTTTTGAGAGGAAACACTGCAAAAATAATAGCTTAATCACCACAGTTGTTCTATACCATAACACAAAAAAAATCTTAATTGCATTACATCTGAGCAATTCTCAGGGATTATTATGGGTTGAAAGACAACGAAGCCATATGGGAGAAAGTGCTCTAGGTTTAACATCAAAGCAAGAATTAAGCTATACTTTATCATCTACCATCATCATGGGGAATTCACTCTTTCACCTCTCAGCACTTTAGTTTCCAGTCTATAAAGGAAGGGACGCAAATGAGTTCATCTTGAAGTTCTGTTTTTATAGGAAGACATGCTCTTTTTACTCACGCATACAAAATCCCTGAAATGTCAAAGAGAAAAAAAAAAAAAAAAAAAAATAGAACTACCTTATTCAACCAAGGATGAGAGTCCAGATACCTACCTGCCAGGTCTCTCTCCAAACCCCGAGAAAATCTAGTTTTATCACTTCTGGATCTAGGCCTAGAGTTTCCTTCTCTTCTACAAGCCCCATGCTGTCATTTAAGATTGAATTACTAATATATAATGGTTTAAGGAATTAAATTTCCAAAGGAAAAATATCCTTGTAAATGAATCATCACAAACGGGCAATAACTTTTTCTTCCCTCTGTGAATTCTGTAAACCTCAAATTCTTCTGGAATGGCCAATCTATGAGACTCAATTTGGTAACCAACTCTTACAGATTTTGATTTATCTCCTGAGTTCATTCTTTTTAATTTTTTTTTTTTTTTTTTTTTTTTTTTTTGAGACAGAGTCTCACTCTGTCACCCAGGCTGGAGTGCAGTGGCGCGATCTCGGCTCACTGCAAGCTCCGCCTCCTGGGTTCACACCATCCTCCTGCCTCAGCCTCCTGAGTAGCTGGGACTACAGGCGCCCGCCACCACACCCGGCTAATTTTTTATATTTTTAGTAGGGACGGGGTTTCACTGTGTTAGCCAGGATGGTCTCAATCTCCTAACCTGGTGATCTGACCGCCTTGGCCTCCCAAAGTGCTGGGATTACAGGCACGAGCCAGTGCGCCCGGCCTCTTTTTCCTTATTTCTATTATTTGCCCCAATTTTTATTCTTTTGCTACCTAACACTGCATTGTTTCAACAGGTTCTCCATATTTAAGTAAATGTTAGGCTGTATACCTCCCATATTTCATATTTTAGCTCAGTTTATCTTTTCCCTTCACCCTCCTTTTCATTTATTCAATTGTCCAGGTCTATATAGAGACTGTATATAGACTCCAGGTCTATATTCTGAAGTCTCATCTCCTCAGCCACCATTAGCCTGCCCTGTTTATCCTGCAACCCTCATTCGTTTCAACATTCGAGGCTTCCTCTGTTCTAGACCCTATGCTAATCAGGAGACTCAGTGCCTCTTCCTGCCATTTTTAAAATTTAATGTTTCAATTTTGCCGCCTAGATCACACTGTAGATGAGGTGAAACGAATTCACCTTTGTATATGTTGACACATCTGTAGGCTGAAATGCAAATTAATATTTGCTCCCTCTGCCTAACAAAAGTTATAGCAACATTCTAGGTAAAGAGAATTAAAAGTCTTTGAGTAGAGACAATAAAAATGAAGATGTGTGGAGCATTGAGATGTAAGACTGGGTGGGTCGTTATTTAAAGAACTCACATTTGTGATCCTTCACTCTGTGCTAGGCAAAGTCTGAATGATGTCCTTTAATCCTCATAACAGCCCTGTGAAGCAAGCATCTGTTATCCCCGTAACATAGATACTGACACTGAAGTTTAGAGAGATTAAGTAAACTTCTCTGGTTCATACATTTTTAGGTGGTTGGGCAAAGCTTCGACCCCTCATCTGTCTGAATGTGAGGAAAAGATTCAAAGATAGGACTGCGAGCCTGAGTAACTGGAAGACTAGTGATGCCTTTGGAAAGGGGGGCTGTCCCAGGAGAAATGAGGTTTTGCAAAGACAGTTATACTTTAGCTATGCTTAGTTGCGCATGCTGGCAGGACACCTAGGGAGAGGTGCCTACGAATGGTCAAATCTGTGGGACTGGGGCACAGAAGGAAGGTGCATGTCTGAATGATAGTTGAAGCCACAAGGTAGGCCAAAATTAAAGGAGAGTGAAGAGGCAAAAACAGGCCAGCTATAAGAAAGATGCAAAATACTGTATAATTAACAACAGGATTACAACAAAATGTAGCAGAATAGTAACAACTCACATGTTTGTATGCATGTCCCTTTACTACTCTCAACAATCTTGTTGAGAGTACATGTCATACATGACAAAGCTTTGGGAAATAAAATCACTTGTCATTCAACCCGTAAGTGGTCAAGATCGGCCATATACCAAATTTAAAACCCCATTTAAATTTCCTGATTCTGTTTTTTCCAACATACAAATACATCCACCATCACTGAAGGTGAAAAATAAAAGCTAGATGATTATTTGTCGAAGATGTCCAAGTGTGTGCTGTAGGTAAGGTTGGAGAGAAGGCAGCAGGAAGAGTTGTAAGCAGGACAGGTCAAGGGATTCGAATTCAGAGGAATGAATACAAAATACATTGCTTCCCACTTCGTGCCACAAACTGCAAATTGATTATTAGCTCCATGGTTTTCTCCAGGAACACAGCATTTAACTCAGAATCCTTTTCAACCCAATGTTCCAGGACACTGCTTTTGTTTAGTCAGTGGCATGCTAGATAAAACCATGTTAGACTATACAGTTCCAATTGAACTTTGTAGGAACATTTTCATCCTTGACCTGAACACTTGATTTGTGTACTTTAAATTTTCAGAGTACTCCAAGCTGGCTGGTACAGGAAACTCATTAGAAGGTTAACATGGCAAGCTAGAAAATAGGAAATACTACATCCAAGGATCTTGGTAAATGGCAGATGAAAGTAGTAGTTAGAAACAAATATAGTTCACTTAGGGTGAAAGCAAATTGTGCCTAGATTTCAAAAAAAGAAAAAGAAAAAACTGTACAACTACAAACTAGGGAATGGCCTGGCTTAGAAAGTTGGCAAAAAGAGATACAGGGGCCACAGTGGACCGCAAGCCAAGGCAAAATTCTCCACTCTTTAGAAAAGCAAACAACAGAAAAACGCATGAACATCAGAACCCGTAAGTATTCTCTGCTAATTCTCTCACCAGAATCAGGCTCTGTTTAATGCTTTGCCCTAAATCAGGGATGTACAGTTGATCCTCTTCCTAACACCTTACCAACACCATTTCAGTCACTTCCGTCTTCAGTCAGCTTTCTACTGAAACACCTTCACACTCAAATGTCTCATGGCTTTCCACAGTGTACAAGGTAAAATTCAAACTCCTTGTCTTCTCCATGGACACACTTCGGTCAGGCTGCAACTTATATTTTTTGCTGTGAGCTTCTGTGACTGCCATTCACAAATTCTGCGTTTCGGCCAGGTTCGTTTGCTCACCTCCCTTGGGTGCATGAGACACATTCTGGTGTATCTTTCCTCACAGTGTTCTGTCTGAAATGATCTCCCTTTTTAAACATGGTTTCTACCCACTCCTCCTAATATAATTTATCCTCTTCAGGGACTATTCCTATTCCCTGGCAATGGCAGCTAAAAACAATATCTTTTGTTCTACAGTATCAGAGCCTGTAACAATGTCATCCTTACCTGACACTCAATAATTTAAAAATTAAGCTTTGCCTTTTATCTTTAATGTGCATTTTCTTATTCCGTAACCTGGCTATAAATTCTTGTTTGTATCACTCTCTCCTCCCAATTTTCCTATTTCTTTAGAACATAGGAAGTAATGGATGCTTAATCAATTGATTCGATGGACCTAAAGACACGGCAATAGAAAAATCACAGATTGCTTAAATCCCAGCTCCAACACTGGATTTATCTTGGGGAAGTAGGTTGAAAGAGAAATTGGAAGGCATCCTGTAACATATTTTTTAAAAGTCAATGCAATTCAGTAACCATTTACTCAAAATGTACTTGGTTCTCTCATAACAAATAGCTTTGACACAGATTAAGATGATCAAAGGCCAGTCTTGGAGAGCAACAACAAAAAATTGCAAAAGGTTATCTAAAAATACGAGTGCAGGCCTTGAGATAATCACCAGAAATAACTCTACACCTAAATATGCAACTCCTGACCTTACTTAAGAATATCTTAAGGCCGAGGCAGGCGGATCCAGAGGTCAGGAGATCAAGACCATCCTGGCTAACACGGTGAAACCCTGTCTCTACTGAAAATACAAAAAAATTAACCAGGCATGGTGGTGGGTGCCTGTAGTCCCAGCTACTCAGGAACCTGAGGCAGGAGAATGGAGTGAACCTGGGAGGCAGAGCTTGCAGTGAGCCAATACCACACCACTGCGCTCCAGCCTGGGCGACAGAGCAAGACTCCATCTCAAAAAAAAAAAAAAGAATATGTATTTAGAAAATCCATGTTTATTGACAAGTTTGAAGAGTAACTGCCCCCTGCAATATAATAGGTCTGCACCTTTTTTTGGTTCAAATTTTATTGCATATTGGAAACACCTGGGGAGGTTTTTGTCCCAATAGTTTTTGGGGAACAGGTGGTTTTTGGTTACATGGAATAAGTTATTTAGTGGTGATTTCTGAGATTTTGGTGCACCTGTCACCCAAGAAGTGTACACTGTACTCAATGTGTAGTCTTTTATCCCTCACCCCCTTCCCCCCAAGTCCCCAAAGCTCATTATTTCATTTTTATGCCTTTGTGTCCCCATAGCTTATCTCCTACTTATAAGTGAGAACACACAATATCTGATTTTTTGTTTCTGAGTTAATTCACTTGGAATAATGGTCTCTAACTCCACCCAGGTTGCTGCAAATGCCGTTATTTCATTCCTTTTTTATGGCTGAGTGGTATTCCCTGGTGTATATACACATTTTCTTTATCCACTCTTTGATGGGTATCTAGGTTGGTTCCATATTTTTTACAATTTCGAATTGTACTGCTATAAACGTAGATCTACACATTTCCTGCATTCACTAGATACCATGAAGTTCCAAAGGCATTCAATATTCACTAAAATAGCCTACTGGGTGATTACAGCAAAAAACAACTGATAAGTCAAAACATTTTGATTCCATGGAACTGGAGGCCATTATCCTAAGTGAAATATCTCAGAAACAGAAAACTCCTATGTTCTCACTTATAATTGGGAGCAAAATAAGAGGTAGACATGGACTTAGAGTATGGAATAATAGAAACTGGAGACTCAGAATTTGGGAAGTTGAGAGGAGGCTAAGGAATAGGAAATTACTTAATGAATACAATGTACATTATTTGGGCAATGGTTACACTAAAAGCCTAACCTTCACCATTATGCAATACACCAACAAACCTGCACTTGTACCCTTTAAATTTATACAATTTTTTAAAAGTCCTGAATCAGTATTACTTATGCCACTATTGAGTCAAGTTCATAATCACACCTTCAGCTTTCATCCAAAGATAAACACTAAGCTGCTTTCTACCTTTTGGAAGCATGTATGTGAATGTGGGTGGTGTGGCAACATCATCCACCATGTGATTCCACACTTGAAAAGTCTAATACTGCAGAAATGTGTTCAGCATTTGCCTCCCCACTGAGCTTTTTCCTGTAAGAATTTCCTCAGTTCCATAAATCCTACCTCCCCGAACACACATGCACACTTTAATGTGTCTGAAATTGGAATAAGTATTTGTATATATGTGCATGTGTGTACATGTACCATACATGTGTAAATACGTATTGTGTATAAACATAGATACATACATATGTGATTTTCCCCTCTAAAAGCTGCTAAGTTGATAGTTTAAAATTAATCACTTATTTTAAATCAACCTAGAACCATGTCTACTTTTTTCCTTTGCCTGGTAGCAAACCTAAAGTCAAATTTTTGGCTCAATTACTTCAACCGACATAGATCCAAATAGCCTATTTTTTCTTTTATTCGGGCCTGAGCTCTTATTCTAATTTAAATTATTCCTAGTTTTAATAGTTTACATTTTTGGGTTTTTTTTTTTTTACCATGTTATCTTATGTCTTTGTACATTAAGTTCTTACTAAATCCTTTGAGTAATGGGCAGGATATATGGACACAGCATCAGTTATTAAACGTCTCTTGACAAGCTCAACTATTTTGCTCCTAGTTTCCAAAGTCCTCAAACACAAGACGATAATATTAACACAAAGTAACATTAGGTCTGAGTATCATATCAACAGGTCAGTTGTAAAGCAAAAACTACTGCCTTTACATTTTTAGGTTAATTAACGGTAAAAAAAAATTGACACCTCTGTCACACCAAGTAATTTTATCATCTTAACTACTTCTTTATGATGACATGAATCATGCTGAGATTTTAGTAAAATTCTGTTGTTCTTTTCACTAAAATGTTTGACTTCTGATTGTGAAGGATATCTACACATACAGCCCTAGGTTAATCTAGTAGCTAGAGAAGTATTACAGGAAATCTAAATGAGCAAACTGACTGCTTTTTTTATCAACATCATTTAAAGATCCCAGAGAAGTATCTGATGAGGTGATGGGGAGAATAAGTTTTTGTTTTGTTTTGTTTTTTGAGAAGGAGTCTTGCTCTGTCCCCCAGGCTGAGTACAGTGGCACGATTTCAGCTCAGTGCAACCTCCACCTCCCGGGTTCAAGAGATTCTTCTGCCTCAGCCTCCCAAGTAGCTGGGATTACAGGCATGTACCACCACACCCAGATAATTTTTGTATTTTTAGTACAGAGTTTCACCACATGTTGGCCAGGCTGGTCTCAAACTTTTGACCTCAGGGGATCTGCCCACATTGTCCTCCTGTAGTGCTGGGATTACAGGTGTGAGCCACAAGGCCCAACTGAGAATAAGTTGTTCTAAGAAATGATTAGGGCATTTATACTTAAGACATTCCTATCTTATAAAAGGGAAAAACGAGTCTCCTGTATGGAGGGGGAAAAATATCTACCACTGACACCATGTGTGTCCTATTAAAGTTGTTTGAATTTTGGAGTGTTGTAAAAATTGTTTTATGTATTTTATATTACCATAAGAGTAGCTTACTGCATAGAACTTTGGGTCTTCATTGGCATACGTAGTTGAGAAATTCTTTTAACAAGTACCCATAAAACAGACTAGTGCGTGCTGCCCTGGACTACATTGAAATGGGGCTGGCAGAGATTCCAGATGGGAAGCTGCAGAGAACAGCACAAAGGTGTGTCTTCCTCCACTAGTTCACTCACTCCCTGCCCCCTAGGCAAGCAAGGCTGGCACTCAGACTGTCTCAAAACGAAACCGAGAAAAGAAGTTGTCTCATGTCCACCCCCTCATCCTCCACATTCTGAGTGTTTTGCACCCCCTTATATTTATGTCTATGTCCATGTCTATGCCCAAGACTGTATCTAATTTGGAGACCCCTTTTCTGCCCCCCTCATTTCCTCAGACCCTTACCCTCCAATATGTGAAAATTAGTCCATGTGAAAGAAATCATTCCTTGAAAAGAAAAACTACCACCACCATCACTAGGTGCCAGTGGTTATTCTCGGCCTACTTTCAGGAAACAAGTAAAAATACTTTAAAAAGTGAGGGTGCGCTGGGGAGAGGAAGAGGATTCCTCTTAAGATTCTGTTAAGACCCCTGAAGCAGGAATTTCAGACACTTTAGCTACTGAAAGGAATGTTTGGAGGCAAGTGGATCTTTGTTTAACACCAACTTAATAATTACACATTAACATTTTCGAAGTGGCAACTTATGGGTTACCCTCCCAGTTTATGATCACTTAAAACACACACACATGCACGCACACGCATGCACATGCACACACACACACTATGATTAGCTTCCATGTAGCCAGAGTACCTGGAAAATAGTATAACTTGCTTAATTTAAAATGACTAACACAAATCACTGATTTCTCAGACATTATAACACTTTTAGCATAGCAAACAGAAAGACAATAAGAATTTCCTTTTAGATGCTCTCTTCTTCACATACAAATTTTAATATCGACATTCTTGACAAACTCTAAAAGAAAAGAGGTTCTCTCTTATCTCCTCTCTTCCATACTACTCTTTAGGGTGACATGTATAAAGCAGACCACATAAATTGTGACTCAAATGTAAACAAAATGTAGAGAAATAAAGAACATATGTCCATCTTATATTTTCTTGACCCTGTCCCATTGAAAAATATGCTTATTTCCTGCTCTGGGGTTAATCTATCACAATCTACAATCATCTTTAGTTATATTACCTAATACATAGTCCACATGTTGCTGTCAGTTTATACACACACGAAAAAACATAGGTTTGGAGAAGTCTTACTACTACTACCTTTTTAAAAGTAGATTTTTGCAGAGATCAAGGTTCTAAGTGGCTAATTCTTTCGTTTCCTACCAAGAACCACTTTTGAAGAAAGAATATTCTAAAATTAAAATAGTATACAGTAGCAGATTTCATACTTAAATTTTAGCACAGTACTAAGAAAATGTGACTGGAATTTAAAGAACTGCTGTGTGGTTACTAAAAACTGCAGTATCGTGAGTGGAGGCAGCTGTGAGCAAAAGAGGCAGAAAGCTATCCCAGCATATGACAAAGCACCACCTTAATTTCTTTAAGAGTCCGATAGTTGAAATGTGTCAGAAAGAAAAAACATGCCGCACAGAGCCTTCTGATGTGGAGATGGGGATCAGGTTACCCAGGGCTTCTATGTAGGCCAAAGAGCAATGGTCAGAGATGAATGTTGGATGTGGCTCCACACAAGGCAGTCTCCTCTAGAGGGCTGGCTTTGAAAGATTAGGGATGGCAACTACAATCTTGAAGCCACATTTTCCCCCACCACCAACCAAGGACCAATGACTCTAAAGGAGAGTAGGGCCTTCACAGGGCAAGCTGAATCAAAACAAAGCCAGTGGCTCAACACTTTGGCCCTTATGCAATGACCATTGGGATATGTTTCACCAGTGATTCCAAATTGGAAGGGATGGTGATGGCAGGGTTGTTTAAAAGCATTTGTAGAACAAAAGTAAAATGATATTTCTGCATAGAGGGAGAAATGGTTAAAAGTTGGGAAGTTTAATGTTGGACAACCATGGCTTTATCTTTGGTCTTTATCATAAAGACCAAGGAAAAAGCACAGGAAAACAGGTTTCCTAAGCAGCAGGATGATGGTCCTACTCTCGGTTCTACCACTAGTAACTTGTAATGTATCACCTTGGACCAGTCAGAGCCTCCATGGAGCTCAGTTCTTTCCTCTTCCCTAAAATATGGCAGGAGAATCAAGGATGCTCCAAAAAAAATTTTCCCTTAAAGCTTCAAAGTATATCCTTCATTTAGATCTCTGATCAAATGTAACTTCCTCAATTTTCCTGATCACTCTACATAACATAGTATACCCTGACCCATTTACTAGCTCCCTGTCCTACTTGTCTCCACAGCCCGTCTCCACATGAGATTATGTACCATCACCCACTTCTTTATTGCAGCTATTCCTGCTAGAAAAAGCTCTCTAAGGACTCTTTGAGCAATCCCATGGCTAGACCTATGACTGGCACATAGCAGTGCTCAACAAATATCTGATGAAATAAATTAACAAAATGAGTTGTGATGGGGCTTGACAAAGAAAGCAAGGAGTCCCATACAGATAGGACAGAATATTTCAGATTGAGATCATGATGTTGGTCAATCCTCCTGTGAAAGAATAGAAGACCACAGCCACCTACAGATGACATTTTGTCCTGTACATGAGCATCCTCCAACATAATACCTTAGCAACCACAAATTTGTTCTTCCATGTGTCATTTAAATGTATAACAAAAGGCATATTTATACTTTTGTATTAAGATATTCCCTAATGTACAACATGGCCCAGACTTGAAATTCTTTCCACTTAAAGCTTCAGGTTATATATTCATAAATTGGTCCCAACATGATTTTCTTAATTAGTATACTCAGGGAGAGGGCAAAGGGAGTGGAGACAGTTATATCTGCAATGGATACAGCTTTCATTTTCAAGTCATTCACTCTTTTTTTCACTTGTTTCCTATAGTCAGTGTTCAATATTTTTTCCTCTAATTGTCTTTTTTTTTTTTTTTTTTTTGAGACGGAGTCTTGCTCTGTCACCAGGCTGGAGTGCAGTGGCGTGATCTTGGCTCAATGCAACTTCCACCTCCTGGGTTCAAGCCACTCTCCTGCCTCAGCCTCTTGAGTACCTAGGACTACAGGCACCCACCACCATGCCCAGCTAATTTTTGTATTTTTAGGAGAGGCAGGGTTTCACCACATTGGCCAGGATGGTCTCGATCTCTTGACCTCGTGATCTGCCTGCCTTGGCCTCCCAAAGTGCTGGGATTACAGGCGTGAGCCATTGCGCCTGGCCTCTCTTTTTTCCATGGTCTTTTATGCACCCTTTTCTCTTCTGTCATTCTCCATAAATCAGTCTGCTATATTGGTAGCTAAGTCACAGGTCATGTACAGATTTAAAAAGAATCTTGGTTAGTCTTTGAAGGACCAAGCAGAATCCTCCCTGAAGTAGGAAGCTGAAAGCTGCTGGATGTGGAAGGCTTGGCAAATGCAGGGGGCAGCTACTGGGAAAGTGTTCAGATCCTTCATTGTGAAACTACGCTCCTGGCCTTCCAAGTCTCTTCCTCACCTTCATATGACAGCCACAGAACTTGCCTGCATCTTTTGGCAATTAATCCTAGAATCACCAGATTTTAGAACAGAACAGGACCTCAGAGATCACCTATCCCCCCTAAATCCTCCATTTTACACGTGAGGAAATGGAGGCCAAGAGAGGTTAAGTGACTTCTCAGGGCTCACTGAATTAACAAGTTGACACAATGTGGGGACCCAGATAACTCCAGACCAGGCCCCTGAAGAATGATTGTTGGAAAAGCCCAAGAAACCTTACAGGTTATGCTATCAAAAATGAAAAAACAAGACAACTGATCTAAAGGAAAAGTTTGGGAATGAAGACTGAGTATTTCAAGTGTAAATTGATCTACTACTTAAGATATTTCCAGATATTCTTTGATTTTTTTTAAAAAAAGAAAGCAAATAGACATATAACAGTTAAGGAAAAACTAGGCTAAGCATTACGCTGTTTTTTTTTTAAAAAAAAACTCTTAAAGCCATTTATGTTTTCATATTTAATAGTTTTCAATGTAATATCTTATATGCATAGTGATGACTATAGCATTACACTGACCTCTAACTTTTGCCTTTCGGTAATCAAAAGCAGCTGATTTTAATGTGCTGCTGCTTTAGTGTGAAGGAGCTTAAGGCTGCGTTTGTGTGCAATCAGGTTAAGATTGGCTTCAACAGGAGAAAAATCCATACATATGTTGCAAAGATCTTAAAAAGGCCTGTATTCCCAACCTGATTACGACTTACATTTTTGCATGGTTTGTCAAAGCAGATCACTGAAATCAAATCAAGATGTAAAAAGGGATAAAGTGGCTTTCTTCTCCATTCTTCCACTAGTCGCCATGACCTATTGAAGAAAGGAACTTTTCTCTCTCTTACCTGAGGCAAGGTAGGATACTTCCCTGGAAGTTACGCCAATTTTTATCAATCGGTGCTCAAGTTACAAAGCTAATTTTGTAGTTTTCATTTCATACATTTGTAAATATAAGTTACTTTATTACAGAATAATTTGCCATTTCTCTCAACAACTATATTTAGTTTCCTTTTAATAAAATAGTAAAAAATGATATAACTTTGATAACCTATTTAAAGGTTATATAAAATTGATTTTATTAAACTGAAAATGTAGATACAAGAATTAGAGCTATAGGTAGTCTTTCCTAATAAGTAAAACTTCAATAAGAATTAAATCAGTCTGTTACTGGTTTGTCAAAAAGAGAATATTAGCAGATGATAGATAAGCATTTGTTTTGGCGTAACTTAAATTGCTGACAGTATCAAGTTGTATTCAGCTAAGACAGTATGTTGTTGATAACACAAAAATACAAATGCAATAAATATTATGGTTAACAATCTAGCTGTTATCTAGAAAATTCTCAAGCCAGACTGTGGCTAGGTCAAAATAAAGAGTTTTGGAGGAGAGAGAAATGTATTGCCCCTTGTTACACATGAGCATGTTTGTTATAGGAGCATTATCAGTTTAATTTTTACTATTAATGCAAACCACAATTGGGGGACCACATCGCTGGAAGAGGAATGGGGGAGGGGCTAGTTATATCAACAATATACAACAAAGAAAGTCTTTATTTCCAATACCTGAATACATCAGGTTTGTTTTTAGGGAGAAGGTTGCAGGTTAAACGCTCTCAGCTATCCAAGAAGTGGCTTATTAGTTTTGTAAGAAAACATTTTCTTATATTTTGACTGAAAAATACCTAGTTTAAGTGAACAAAACCATCCTTGTTAGTGAAAAGCAGACCTACAAAAACTTTGTTTCAAAGATCCAGTAAGGAAAAGCAAAACTAGTTCAAGAGGAAAAGCTGCTTTCCTAATAGTAGCTTCTGAATCTGGATCTAATAGTTCTCAAAGGCAGACTGGAGTCTTCGAGTCTTAAAAGTTTTGTCTTTCTCCATGGATCATAGACATTCTCTATGAGGCAGCATAACACGGATATAAACCTGTTTTAAGGAGTTATATATTATCTTTCTGGGCTACGGTCATAAAGCTGAAAAGCTATGCACCCACAGAAAGAATGAAGGCAAACAAAAGTTTTGATTCTTTTACAGAGCAGTTTTCCAAACACAACTTTCTTTTTTACTCTTCTATTTTGAGCGAATGACAATGTAGCATCCGCTAGTGATAAAATAAATGTAACCCAGTGATTACTGCTTTAGGGACAGCACAGTGACAGGGCTCAGACCCACATTTCAACTTACTGATTCTGCATCGGTCAGCCACCTCAGCTAGTGCTCTTCCAATTTCTAAATGGGCCTAATCCTGTTATTACAGAATAATTACTGCAAATCAGCACAATTACTACAAAGATTTGAATAAACACACACATACCAGTAGCTGTTTTCTACAAATTATTATCAAAACAGAGAAACGGCTAATCGTGGTAACATTAAGACAATGTTTATTCCTCCCAGTGTTTGGGCAAGTTTATTTTAAGTTGTCATCTTCAACTAGTAACGATGCAGATGATTTTACAGACTCCATAAACCTTTCTAATCTAAACTCTTCTCAACTGAAAGTTGGCTGCTTCCCTCAGAGCAACATCTGCAAAGGCCTGATTTCGTAAGAATAAGCGTTTATGGTACATTTGCAGAAAAAGCCACCAAAACACATTTAGAAATCTCATTTTAGAAAGCTCATTACTAAGGTACTCTCCTATGTTTAAGGTATTATGAAAGTAATAAAATATGCACTTCATGTTTTTCACAACTGAAGCATTTGTTTTAAGTAAGTACAACAAAACTTTATCCCCTCACCAATATTATCGGGTTTCATTCAAAGATAAATACTTATTTTTGGAAGGGACGGTGGTTAGGAAGTGGGAGAATTCAGACAGCACACAGCATACAGTAGTGATTATAACCAAACCTACCTCCTGGACAATGCCTCATTGTCATCTTGCATCTCCTGGATTCAGCAATGGTTGGACACGGTATTGTGTCTTTTGCTGGCTTTTTAACAATTTGCCGTGTTCTGGTTTCCAGACCCCATTTAAATCCACATGTGCGATTATTTCTGCTACAAGTTCCCCATTCACTCCAATGACCAACTTCACATCCTTCTAGTAAAGATTTTTAGAAAAAGAAAAAAACACAAGCACATAAGTTAGTATCCATTGGCTTCACTGTCATCAAATTTACATAGCAGTGTTCCTTCACTAACCCCACCTTCGGATACCAGCCTTGAAGATCTATACTCGCCTTTTGGGAACTTTAATTTTTTGAACCATAGGACACTTCTATTAAAAAAATGCCCCTTAAGTAATTCATAAGCTGTTACTTTCCATGTCTTCAGTTTCTGAAGGGTGCTATTGGTCAGTTCTGTTTTTTTCCTTCAACTTTTAAGTTCAGGAGTACATGTGCAGGATGTGCAGGTTTGTTACATAGATAAACATGTGCCATGGTGGTTTGCTACACAGATCAACCCATCACCCAGGTATTAAGCCCAGCATCCATTATCTATTCTTCCTGATGCTCTCCCTCCCTGCATCGCCCCCATCCTGACAGGACCTAGTGTGTGTTGTTTCCCGCCATGTGCCCATGTGTTCCCATCATTCAGCTCCCACTTATAAGTGAGAACGTGCGGGGTTTGGTTTTCTGTTCCTGCACTAGTTTGCTGAGCATAATGGCTTCCAATTCCATCCATGTCCCTGCAGAGGACTTGATCTCCTTCTTTTTTATAACTGCATAGTATTCGATGGTATATATGTACCACATTTTCTTTATCCAGTCTATCAGTGATGAACATTTAGGTTGATCCCATGTCTTTGCTATTATGAATAGTTCTAACGACACTAAAATGTGTAATCTTTAAAAGAGTCAACAGCTAAAACCTAAAGTAGAAGACACGATTTCCTGTCATGACAGAAGACAAAATTTTACAGGCTAGTTCTGAATGTGCCTCCACCAAACCCACAAATGCGTTTTAGTTGGGAAGCACTTGGTGAAAAAGATGGGGAGCTTGCTTTGCATTTTCTGATTTTTTCTGTTCTTTCAACAGATTTCTCAGTTCTTATTCCCCACACTGGTGTTGTACATTACTACAGTTTGAAAAGTAAACAAATGTGATCAGTCATTTGAAAATGTATGTTTTTACTACATATGTAAAAACTTTAGCATCTCCTATGTTAAGTCCACATAGTGGAAAATAGGCTACCCCTCAACTCCCAGGCGAGGGAGAGGAGGAAGTAAAAGGATAAGGGTATACACAAAGCTAAACCTCCTCATCAACTTCACCGTTAAAACTCCTCTTCACGCTAGTGGATGAAGGCTCAGGTCCAGAGTCTGCATACAATTAATATTTCCGTCTTCTGGACATCAATGGGTATCACAGCTGCTTCTTAGACTTTTCCAAGACATTTAAGATTTTTTATTCAAGGAATGCATAAGACTCTATTTATAATATGTTTATAGTTAAGGATTTCAGCGTTTCCACTAAACATGTGTAATGTGTGTGTCCTGCCTCTCAAAAGCAAATTCAACATTCTGAATATGTTCTTCTAGTGACTTTCTTATTTTAATAGTGGTGCCTATATAAATGTATTAATTCACACATAAGTAGAAACATAAATACACATATTTCTTCAAAAAACCACTTATTTAAATGTCTTCTCTGCAAGCTCTCAAATACACAATTACAGACTACTTCAGCAATATTTTCATAGAAAAATGTCAAATTTTCTTTTAAGTCTCCATTTTAAGGGATGTAAAGTCTAATACGTAGCTGTGTTGTATATCATATCAGATATATAACATCAAATGAAATTCTGAGGAGGGGGCATGTCAATACATCCATGATTAGATTAAGAGATTCATCATTATGTAGCCAGCCACTGACAGATCTTTACCTTTCAATCAGTGGTATAAGAATGCCAAGGTATTCTACTAACACTCAGAAGATATAAAATTTATAAAATGTGTTACTATTTTCACAAATAGTATATATATCAAATTATGCATTCTAGGTATATAAATGTAGTAATTATTTTAATGCATTTGTAACATATAATCAACAAAATATGGCACAAAGAATTCCTTTAAGTTTTTTTTTTTTTAATACAAACAGCTAAGCAAGCATTTCTGTAATTTCCACACATAGCAAAAGTAATAGAGTAGCTAGCTGATGTGGTAGTGCTTAAAACTTCTCTTCTGAACAAAACACTTTTCTCTAACAGTTACTAATAATTTATTAAGAAATTGATGTATTACACAGATGATTTAAAAAACCTTGTTAGCACTTAAGTAGATTAACCTAGCAAATGCACAACTGGCAAATTTTACAGCAAGATATGAGACTATCCAATTGTCATGATACTTAAAGTCAGCAAAGAACTTAATTTTCAGTTCTACTGAACAAGAGAACCAATTTGTTTCTTAGTTTAAATATATCTAGCATGCATATTTTTAAGAAACGTGTTAAAATAAAAGTTGCAGTTTGAGAGTTACATTAAAAACTACTCACCCACACATTCCATGGTTTCTTCTAATGGTGCAAAACCATCTGGACATTCATCAAAGCAACGGCCTCTATGCAAATAAAAGCCTACTTTGCACTTGGTACAAAAGTCTTTGCTAAAGCAAGAATCGCAGTTTTCTATTCTGCATCCTAAAAACAATTTTAAAGACAAAAAAGAAAATTTCAGTCAAAGAAATTTACTTGTTTTACAAATAAAATTTTTATAAACTCACAGGTTAGCCCATTTGAAATTCTCATCATCAGAGAAATATTGTTTAACTCATTTGTGTCCTAGCGCCATCTCATTCCAAATCATTCCTGTCTCTTTCAACAGCTTACTACTTCAAGAATCCAAGAGAGAATGCCAGCCCAGGGTCCCAGGCGCCATGAGAACTTTCGGAAATGTTGGTAATCTCCAGATCGGATTAAAACAAAAAATTCGAAAGAAAAAGAAAACACTCCCTCCACAAATTACTTGCTGCCAGTATTGAAATCTGTCCTGCCCTCAAAAGGCCTACAATGGGAACACTGTAATACGTGTTTGTGTATAGTAAATGGGTGAAGAATTTTAATTTTTAAAATGTTTTAAAATGCATGGTCTATCTTACAGGGCACTGGTCAACGCTAGCACCTACATTCATCAGAGGGTGACCTGGGTAGGGCGCGGGGGTGGAAGTTTAGGTCATTTTGTTGAAAACCTACAATGTGTCAAAGGCTTTACATATATTTCCAATGAATCTTCACAATAATCCTACAGCTGGGCAGTAGAAACTCCATTTTACAAGTAAGAAATCTGGGACTAACAGAGTAACAGCTGAATTGGTTCTTAAAGCCACCAAACCATCTGCCTTTCAAATCCATTCTCTTTCTCTCTATAACTTGCTCACTGAAGTCCACTAGGAGTTTGTGAAACAGATGTGCTTTCAGGTCTGTTACATCTGGGTGCGAATACCAAGCTCTGCCCTTACCAGCTCTGTAACTTTAGACAACTATATGCCTCTCTGAGCCTCTATTTCCTCCTGTATTAAACAGGGCATCGCTGACCTTACAAAACTATTGTAAGGTTTTGTAATAATATATGTAAATTGACAGGCTTATAATAGCTAGTCTGCAGATAGAAGCCACAGTGAATTAGAAACATGTATTTTTCCACTAAACCACATACATTACAATAAGGTATAAAAAGAAGCAATAATTTATAAGCTTGTATTCTAGATCACATTCCCTGGTAGGCCAGTAACATCTGGGCCAGAAATCCTTGGCATGCACAGGTGAAAATAAATAAACTCTTAACTACTCTTCAAGGAAAGTAAAGGAGAGAAGTTTGCAGGACCGGTAAACTCCAAGGTCAAGTTTTCAACAGATTGTGGTACATTATTACTTGTAACAGTTTTAACTGACGCAATTGACAGCATGTAAAGTGCTATGAAAACTCTGTGACATCACATGTATTCATTTTACAAGACTCCAGAACTATACTTCACGCTTTAAGGATTCAGAAAAACTTTAAGACATATAGTTCCTATAGGCAAAGAGATAAAGGGGTAAAAAAAAATGTAGCCAAAATGTTAAATCACTGAAGATTTCAGTGATTTAAAGGCTAAATTTGAAGGCTAAAAATAAATTTCATTAAAACAGATCACATAAGAAATGACTGTGTCTAGACCTTTTAAAAATGCTAACTCTTTGCCTTTCAATTTTGAGTCTAAACAGGCTTCTTTGTATTAAATGACCACTATGAAGCAGCTAATGCAACTTCTAAAATGTTACCAAATTTATAAACAGAACACCAAATATGTGTGGGTCAAAGTCCACATACAAATCTACACTACTGCTCCCTTGGTGGGGAGGGAAATGGTGAGCACAGAAGAATAGTTTATCACCCCATAAAAGGTTCATTTGTAGTCTTACATGCTGTAACCTATATTTTAATAAAACCATGGTCCATAGCTGGTCAATAACCTCTTAATCATGGTCAAACTACATGACCATTATGTCCACAAATTGTTAGTTTTCTTGCTATATTTTTTAAAAAACAAGCAGCCCTTCCTGCTGTAGAGTTATTTTCCAAGAAATAGTAATGAGCATTCCAAAGGATAAAACAGAACTAAAGGGTGAAGAGAAAAAAAAAAAAAAGCACTTACACTTAAAGAGAAAAAAAGGACTTTACACTTCATAAATCAGCTATCATCTACGAGGTCTGACTTCTCTTTAAAATAAAACCACATCAATAAGCTTTTTGGCCAAAAAGTTATAGCAATAAGCATTTGGAATTCATTTTACCAAGCCCTTTGCTGATCTTTATTGTTACTTGTAGCTCCCTTTCCTCATTTCATTCCATGCTCCTAATACCAGTTCACAGAATATGGAATTGCTGAAATACCTATCATTCTCTGTAAAGTCCCTGAGGACTTCTTCAGGTATAAATCATGTTGGATGAAAGCTTAATTATTTGTTCTCAAATTCAAGTAGAATATAAATATGATATGTTCAAATTGTAGAAAACTATAACCATTTAAAAGTACAAGATGAATTATAAGTAATGACCTGGAAAATCCATTGTCAAGTTAAAAAAAAAAAAAAAGACAAGTTGGCTGGGCATGGTGGCTCATATCTGTAATTCCAACACTTTGGGAGGCCAAGGCGGATGGATCACTTGAGCTCAGAAGTTCAAGTTCAGCCTAGGCAACATGGTAAAACCCCATCTCTAAGAAATTAGCTGGGCATGGTGGTATGTGCCTGTAGTCCCAGCTACCTGGGGGCTGAAGAAGGAGAATCACTTGAGCCCAGAAAGTCAAGGCTGCAGTGGGCTGTGTTTGCACCACTGCACTCTAGCTTAGGCAACGAAGTGAGACCTTGTCTCAAAAAACAGAAAAAAAAAAAAAAAAAAAAAAGGCAAGTTGCAAGATATATATAGTATGACACAATAAAACTATGTATGCGTGCGTGTGTTCATGGGTATGAAGTAGCTTAGGGAAGTTAATTTGGGGAGGGGATAGTAGAATTTTGAAATATGTTAGAGTTATTTTTCTGAATCATATCCTTTATAATTACATTTATGTAATTAAAGTATCATAGAAAAAGTTATTACAATATGTATTTGTGACCTACTTAAGTTTACTCAAAAAAGTGCCACTCCATTAACATTGTAAAATTAAGCTCTTTTGATTTTAACAGGCAAGAATAAAGGTATCTATCCCATCTAAAACTTTTTCAGATTTGAGTGCATGAATTATACCCCTGATTTAATAATGTTGAATCTGCTATAACCTTCAACACATACCTTCATTTAGCCATCTCAGTATCTTTTGTTTTCACATGTTCAATAGTGTTGCTTTTCCTTCACTCAAATTGTAAGGTGAAAAAACTAAATAAAATATTGTCTGTGTAATAAAGCATTGCTTTAAAAGCTTTGATCAGTGCCAAGTCCTAGCACCTGAAGCTGTGCTGGCCATCCTGGCCTCATTTGCTCTTTGCCACCACATAAAACCAGCGTAGGTGGCCCATGCATTCAGCAGCCTACACTGACAGAGCTCATCTGCTCACAAACACCTACAAACCCAATACTTTTTATTCATTCATTCATTCATTCATTCGAGACAAAGTTTCGCTCTTGTTGCCCAGGGTGGAGTGCAATGGCACAATCTCGGCTCACTGCGACCTCTGCCTCCCGGGTTCAAGTGATTCTCCTGCCTCAGCGTCCGAGTAGCTGGGATTACAGGCATGCGCCACCATGCCCAGCTAATTTTGCATTTTTAGTAGAGATGGGGTTTCACCATGTTGGTCAGTCTGGTCTCAAAGTCCCGACCTCAGGTGATCCGCCCGCCTCGGCCCCCCAAAGTGTGTGAGCCACCATGCCCAGCCAAACCCAATATTTTTGAAAGCAAGCAGCACCACAACTACCTAATCCAGGAGGTCTCCTACTTGACGTGCTTCACAGCCCTTGATGACCTTTCCTCAGCACCCCAGATCCAACTACAACCCCCTGCTCTGTTCAGCCATTTCTCCAGGAGGTAACTCCTCTGCTTTGCGGGGGGTGGGGGGAACTCCTGTGCAGTCTCATAGTCCTATATTTTCTCCCCCAGCTTCTAGCCATTTTCCAAAAACTACTTAAGCATTTTATCCTTAATTGGGATTCATATAAACTCTATTAACTCATTTTTACATAAAAGTAAAACATTCTAAGTAAAAACTCCAAGCAGTACAGAAGATTTACAGGAAAAAATAGAAATCCTTTTTCTCACCTGAATGACACATCAGGCCTACTCCCCAGAAATAGCCACTGTGTTAACAGTTTCTTCCATACACTTTAGAAAACCTCTATGTAAATCTTATAAATGAGTTAGTCACCATTAAAACACCAGTAGGATCATACAATAGATTGTTAAACCTTAGAAAACTGTATGCTACATAATAGGTATATTAAAATTTACTAGACATAGGCCTTTTCTATAAAACTATGGATTTTAAGTCCTCGTTCAAATAAAAGACCCTAGTTTGGCCAACTTACATGGTTCTAAATTACAGTGCCTCCTCAAAAATGTAGCCCACTGAATGAGGACCGCCAATATTGGTTTAAGTAAAATTACTGTCCAAGTGAAACTGCATCCAAATGCAGTCTGATGGGGCTGTCATTTGGCAAGAAGGGCTTACCCCTGGCCAAGAAACAGAAAAATAGGCTGAGTACCCTCTCTCCTATCCTCCCACAGTACTCCATACAGGCTGTAATATAACATTTTTCAAATTACACCATAGTCCAGCTTAACAGTTCATTCTCAACGTTCTCCAGGAACCTAGTATGTGCCAGACCCTAAGAACCTAAACCCATTCCCTATCCTGGAGGTGCTAAGCCAGAGGGGTCCACGTGGCACTAACACAGCATCACAATGTAACAGGAGATATTAGAGGCATGTCTTGGGTACATTAGAGACAGAAAAAGGACCCATTTCCATCCTGCCATTCAAGTTTTTTTTTTTTTCAATCTGTGAATTCCCCATTCCTAACACAGTATTGGAAACATGGTGGAGTTTCAATGCTTGCTAAGTAAATGAACATGAATGCCATTCAAAAATTCAATTTCTGTAATATTTGCATGCTTAGTGAGAGATTGATTGCACATGCACTGTAAGTATTTCTAATATTAAAAAGCCATACTTCTTGTAAAGAACTGCAAATCATATGGAAGAACCAACAGTTAAACACCTGAAAACAATTATACTGGAGAATGTAACTATCAAAGGAAGGCGGGTGATGTGTGCTATAAGTTGGAACCTCAGATGAGCAAGTTTTAGGGATACAGGGAGAAGCAGGGTCCTGGCAAGGGTGGCTGCCCTCATCATGAGGCAAGAGAAAATCCACATGGCAAGTGACGGGTCCAGTGAGGAGTAGCTTGGAGGAAAAGGAGGTTAGGTTATGGGATGGTTACTTGGGTTTAGAGGCTTTGGGTGGGGATTATAAATTATTCATACTTTGAATGGCTTTAAGTATTTCAGTAATAATTAGTATTAATAAAAATGAAACTCAGTTCAAGATTAGGGGTTTGGTCTGACTAGCAGTGAGTAGTCCCTGTAAATTCCGGCCATGAGCATAGCATCACCATGTTTCCTCATTGAGACAGGTAACAGTCCCTATGGGCAACCATCCTGACAGGTACATAGAAGCACAGATGAGAAAACAAGGTCCTTACACCTCAGGATCTTCAGTCCACTGAGGGGAAAGCTCCACAGAGAGGCAATTAGGGAATAAATGACTACTCTAAGCTAGACATAAAGACACAGCGAGCTGGGGAGTGAACATTTTCAGAAAGTTAACCTTCCTGAAAGCAGAAGAGAGTAGAGGTCAGAAAAACCACTGGTAGGCTCAACACTCTGGGGAGAGGAATTATAATGAATCCATAAAAGTGACAAACCAAGTGGAAGAGAAGATGGAAAACAGAGAAGCCAAAGACCACGAAACTATCCTCTCTTCCTTTGGTCTCAACTGTGCTTTCAGGGCACTTGGCAAATGGACAGAGTTCCTTTTGTTTCTCTTCCCAGTTAAGATGACAAGAACCATCTCTTAATTGAATATCTCAGCATGGTCAATCAGATAAATGAGAAAAGTAAATCCTTAAAAGCAGAGAAACATCAACCTTTGTTAAATCTAGCTGTCAAAATGTAATTATATATATTACAATCAATTATTGGAGAAAGAGAAGAAGTCAATAAAGTAGAAGGAACCTCAAACACCCCGGGAATCTGTGTTCTCTTATTTCTTCATGCCCATCAGGGCTGTGGACTTCAGACTGCCTTAGCACACCATAAAAATCCAGTTGCTTGTTGCTCCAACTGCTCTTATTTTAAACTAGCATCTCTGTTCAGAATGTGGCAGTCAATGACAACAGGGCATTTATTTAGTCCCCACATAGCAGATGAAAGGATCAAAGAACATCAAGCCAACCTCTAGAAACCTCTAGAGATTTCTCTGCCCACTGCGTGCTAAAATTTGAATAGAAATTAAAGGCACAGTTTGTTCCCAAAACATTCAAAATGAGACTTTTAGCAAATTTTCACATGGAAAGCACTAGACTATGGAACTTAACATAAGGGTTTGAAAAATTAGTTTTAGGCTTATCTAACAATTTCAAGTACTATTTAACATTTCCTCTCAAAATTTGCAATGGGGTTATAAATATCCCTAAGTTTTAAGCTTTATGTTATCAAAATCATGCATTTCTAATATGTACCATTACGGTAATCCCATTAGACTATGTATTGATAAAAATTATTATACCTAAAAGCTAAAATTACATTTTTTTGTAATACAGTCAAGTAACACACAGCTTGTTAGAACTTCATTATATTTCAACCTAAATAAAAGATGAATCCAGAAGTTTCAGGACTCCATGTTTTATATTTACAATTAAACTATTTGAGTCATGACATAGAGAACCAGCATTACTAAATTAACAGAAGATCCAGGGTTAAAGTCTATTTATAACCCAGTAGAATGAGTTTAAGTCAAGATTGCCTTAATTAGTTAGGATAGTTGGTATAGGATAAAATTCAACTGTGTCAAATGCAGAACAGGACACTTAGAATAAGAGCAAGGGGCAGGAAATAAGAACTATGTGGAGAATATAGTGGCCACTCAAATAGTACAGTGGTTAGCAAATCTGAGGTTAGAATCTTGGACCACTTACTATTGTGTGACTGTGGCCAGGTCAATGAAGCTCTCTTTGTCTTAATGTCCTCATGTATTTTTTTTTTTTTTTTTTTTTTCCGCTCTGTCGCCCAGGCTGGAGTGCAGTGGCGCGATCTCGGCTCACTGCAAGCTCTGCCTCCCGGGTTCCCGCCATTCTCCTGCCTCAGCCTCCCAAGGAGCTGGGACTACAGGCGCCCGCTACCTCGCCCGGCTAAATTTTTTTTGTAGTTTTAGTAGAGACGGGGTTTCACTGTGTTAGCCAGGATGGTCTCAATCTCCTGACCTCGTGATCCGCCCGCCTCGGCCTCCCAAAGTGCTGGGATTACAAGCTCATGTATTTTTTAAAGGTATTATCAGTCTCTATCTTACAGGCTTTTTGAGAGGATTCAGAGGCTTAATCAGTGCAAAGATCTCAGCACAGTACCTGCTGTGTAATTAGTTATTAAAAGTGAGCTTTCATGAGTATAAAAATTTACTACCATGTGATCCAGCAATCTCACTGCTGAGTATATATCCAAAAGAGGGGAAATCAATATATCAAAGAGATATCTTCACTTTCATGTTTATTGCAGCACTATTTACAATAGCCAAGATATGGAATTAACCTGAGTGCCCACCAATGGATGAAAGGATAAAGAAAATATTTTATGTATATACACACAATAGAATGTTATTCAGCTATAAAACTAGAATGAAATCCTGTCATTTCCCACTACATGGATGGAACTGGGGGACATTATGTTAAGTGAAATAAGCCAGGCACAGAAAGACAAATATCAAATATTTTCATTCACCTATGGGAGCTAAAAAAAGTAGATGGAGATAGAGAGTAGAATGGTGGTTACCACAGACCGGGAACGGAAGGGGATGAAGAGAAGTTAGTCAAGGGCCACAAACAAATAGTCAGATGGAAGGAATAAGTTCTAGTATTCAATAGTACAGTAGGAAAAACTATAGTTAGTAATCATTTATTATGTATTTCAAAATAGAAGAGAAGAATTGTAATGTTCCCAACACAAAAAAATAAAGTTTGAGGTGATGGATATCCTAATTACTCTGATTTAATCATTTCACACGGTATACAGATATCAAAATATCACATGTACTCCTAAAAATACATACAACTATTAAATATAAATAATAAAATAAATTTTAATCTAACAACTAGGACAAAAGGATTGCAGCCCAAGATGGTGAATGGAAGGAAGCTCAAATTGGATACTCCACATGGAAAAAATAGATATAATTTTAATAAACTGTCTATATGTTATATATATATATATATATATATATATATATATATGCACTACTCAAATAAAGGGCATTACCCAATAAAGGGCATTACCCACTGTCTAGAGTAAACTTAGTGGCTTCACCCTTGTTTAGGTCACACAGCTTAACAAACTGATCACAATCATTTGTTGGGCACCTACATGGAAAATCATCTGCTTTGAATATTAGGAACCAGGAGTTAGGAAACCAAGATCTAAAGGCAATTTTACCCTGGGGTGTGGGGACAGATGGTAGAAATCACATTCTCTTTGTGCCCTACTCCCTTAACCATCAGATAAAAAGGGGGAAATACCTGACTTACCTATATCATACAATAAAATCCTGACCTAGGCTGTGATTTAAATCCTCAAGTTCCAATTAGGCAGAATGAATTTCTATCTAGAAATTTACATACTGTTTTTCAGATAGCTACAGAGTTCTATCTGATATGCCACAGTATCTTTTATTTTAACCTCTGAGGATATATATGCTGTCAAAAAATGTATCAGGAAAAAGTATTTAACTTGAAGTGTTGCAACAGTTCACTTTTTAAAAACTCCAAATTCAAACTTTTGCAATATGCTGCTAGTAGCTTCACTGTGATATTTGAATGTTTAAATGTTATATCTTGCCCACCCACATAGAAAAAATATGAAGAAACATTGAGGCTTGTGTAAAATTATGTGGTCAAATAATGAGGAACTCTGAAAATATTGGCTTTATTTCTCATACATTCAAGTGATGCATATTCGAAATCATTCTCAAAACAAATGAAATTAAAACGAACACATTTGCTAAGAATGTTAAATGCTTAAAGAGAATTTTTTTCCCATGGTGGAGGTGTGAAACAGTGGGAGAAGGACAACTACCTCAAAATAAAATAGGAAAGGAATGTGATAGTTATGAAAAGTTTCAAAAACTGTAAACCAAATTAGTATCTCATATCAGATTTTAAATTCCTGCCATTATTAGAACTCTCATCTTGGTTACTTCTTGTGCTTTTCTTTTTTTGGTAACTTGTCACCCTTTTATATTAAGGTAGAACTAGGGTGGTTTAATCAGCTTCAGACCTGCATCTTAGTTGGATTTTTCCAAATGTTGGAAAATGCAGATCTCTCCACCCAACTAAATGGAAAAGCATACGTAAGCTAATATATGTGTTGCCCTCCACTCAACCCCCATCCAAGGAAAACAAGAAGAATCTCAATCTCTTTATACTCCAAATAGGCTAGAGCAAACTTTTCCTATAATGAGCCAGATAATAAATATTTTAGGCTTTGCAGACCATACAGTATCTGTCTAAACAACTCATGTCTGTCGTAACACAAAATGCAGCCATAGACAATATGTAAATGATTCAACATGGCTGTTTTCCAAAAACACTTTATGAACATTGACATTTAAAAGTTAATATCATTTTCATGTGTCACAAAATATTGTTCTTTCATTTTTTTGTCTTAAAATCTCAATGACTTAAAAATCTACAAGCTATTCTTAGCTTAAGGGCCCTACCGAAAAGATAGCAGTCCAAATTTTGCCCTTGGGTCATAGTTTGCTGACCCCTAGGCTAGAGAATTACTGAAATCCCTGGGATAGAAAAAAAGGAAAAAAAATAGTTTTATTTTGAAAACACCAAATGGTAGCATTTAAGCTTGGGGAGGCATAGTGATGTCTTCCTTATACCATCTGGCTGTGGGCATAAGACAAATATCAGATGAGCATGAGGATGCTGGAATTCAGTTGACATGGGAATACTTTTATTTCAATATTTTTAACTTTATTCACACTGTATTGATAAATCAAGAATGACAACTCCAGATCAGTTGTCAGTGGGTCAATATTCCATTCTATTTTTTTTTTTTTTTTTTTTGAGACAGAGTCTTGCTCTGTCGCCCAGGCTGGAGTGCAGTGGCACAGTCTCGGCTCACTGCAAGCTCGGCCTCCCAGGTTCACACCATTCTCCTGCCTCAGCCTCTCCGAGTAGCTGGAACTACAGGCGCCCGCCACCACGCCCGGCTAATTTTTTGTATTTTTAGTAGAGATGGGGTTTCACCTTGGTCTCGATCTCCTGACCTCGTATCTGCCCGCCTTGGCCTCCCAAAGTGCTGGGATTACAAGCGTGAGCCACCACGCCTGGCCTCCATTCTATTTTAATAAGTTTCTAATTTCTTGCTTGCTGTGGCACTGACTTTTGAACAAAGTTACTGGTTGGAAAGAAAGGAAGAGAGAAGAATTTTACAAAGCCATGTGTTTGGGCTGAAACTAGCTTGACATTTATGTCCAGTCCTGTAGTTTGATATTTTTAATTGCTCTGTTTGTGAGGGTGGCTTTCTCATGTATGCCAATCTAGTTTGATGATAAAAGTAGATATAGTCTTGGTTGTACCACGCAGTGGCAGGCAACCCTTGGGCCAGTTAGTGGACTTATCAGAACGCCTGTTACCTGCTCTGTAAATGAGGATATTAACTGCCTCGCAGGATTTCCAGATGTGATTAAAAGATGCAGGTGAAAGTATTTTTAAAACTAAAGCATTAGGTATATGCTTTATTTACATAAAAACAGCACAAGGTGGCAACTGCCTTAGAAATATAATAGAATGATGTTGCCTAACTTGGGTCTATACTGAAATAGGCTCACTTACAAGAACTACCAAATCCACAAGAAACAAATGTAAGCTTGAAAAATACAATTACCTCTATTAAATGGAAAGTCAGGACTTTTACTTTCAAACCGTTAGTACCATTACTAAATATAAAAGTAAAATCTTTTGTAAAGAGTATCGAAAATCATATAGCCATCTTTCTCACACAGAGAAAAATGTTTATTCTAGCTTTTAGAATATCAATTTGATACAATCTATCTTCTAGAACAAATTAGGAGAAAGAGTACCCTTTGAGTTTTCCATAAAGGGTAATGGAATAGAATTAAAACAGGGTCTACATCTCACAACAGGCAGCTACTGCATTGCAACTGTGACCAGTACATTAAACAGTGCACTATGCAGGTAAATAACCATTACTGAAGTTGTTAATATCATCCCTGATCTGGCCTACTGAAATCTTTGATGGTTTATCCATACAGGTGCTACAGATCACAATGACAAAATTAAGATTGCTTTATAGCTGCTACAAGAGGAACACTATGATCTTTCAAAAACACACATTTTTCGTGTCATTTCCCTACTTTAAAATGCTTCAATGGCTCACCTTCACTTGCAGAATCAAGTACAAACCCTTGATTTTAAAATACAAGATCTTTCTTGCTAGGCATGTCTATCTACCTTCCTAGCCTCATCTCCACATGTAGCTTTCACCTTAGTCATGCTCAGTTATATGTGTGAAGTTTCTTGAAAATATCCCCTGCCCTCCCAGCACCCAGATACCTATGATAGTTCTTCCCTCATGGTTTTACCAACTCTGTCGATCACAATCCTCCTATTAAATGTAGAAAACAGAGCCTGTCTTACGCTAGTCTGTATTCTTAGATCCCAGCATGGGGGCCTGACATGACAGATGATGACAGATGTATCTGCTGAATGATTAACAAATTTAATGCTAAATTTCTATCAGTTTAGAATAAACACAGGCCTTTTTTTTTTTTTTTTTTTTTTGAGACAGAGTCTCACTCTGTCACCCAGGATGGAGTGCAGTGGTGCAATCTCAGCTCACTGCAACCTCTGCCTCCCAGGTTCAAGTGATTCTCATGCCTCAGCCTCCCAAGTAGCTGGGATAAAGGTATCCGCCACCATGTCTGGCTAATTTTTGTCCTTTTTGTAGAGACGGAGTTTCATCACTTTGGCCAGGCAGGTCTCGAACTCCTGACCTCCAGTGATCCACATTCCTTGGCCTCCCAAAGTGCTGGGATTACAGATGTGAGCCACTGTGCCCAGCCCATTTTGTATATTTTAGTGTAATAGCATAATTTTGTAACAAACAAAAATACTTCAGATTATACAGAGCTACATTTTCAAATTAGGCACCAAATTACCAAATATCATGTTAAAGCTTTTATGTCTCATGTTTTGTCTTTAGGAAACAAAAGGTATGCACAGTCCTTAACCATAAACCAAGCAGAGATAAGGGTGGGAGGGAGAGACTAACATTAAACTAGACTTAAAATACACAGAAAGTCATAAGGTGATCAATACTGTAAAAAGAAACTGCCAATGCCAGATATTACTCTTTTACTGAGATGTTTTCATAGACCCAAGTTACTAGGCTGCTATTATTCCAGAGTGTGTTACATCATTTGTCTAAGCTTACAAAGCTAGTTACTGTCGGAGCTCAAATCAGAGCCCACCATTTCTTTCAATCCAGTGTTCTTTTAGAGATAGGATTTACCATAATCCGTTCAGAAGATAAAATTGAATGTTTGGATATTTTTTAATGGGATTTGAAACACTTAAACTGACCATTTGTTAAAGAAAAAACTAGCGGCCGAGTGCGGTGGCTCACGCCTGTAATCCCAGCACTTTGGGAGGCTGAGGCAGGTGGATCGCGAGGTCAGGAGATTGAGACCATCCTGGCTAACACAGTGAAACCTCGTCTCTACTAAAAATACAAAAAATTAGCTGGGCGTGGTGGCAGGCACCTGTAGTCTCAGCTACCCAGGAGGCTGAGGCAGGAGTACGGTGTGAACCCGGGAGGCAGAGTTTGCAGTGAGCCGAGATCACGCCACTGCACTCCAGCCTCGGCAACAGAGTGAGACTCCATCTCAAAAAAAAAAAAAAAAAAAAAAAAAAAAAAAAAAAAAAAAAAAAAAGGGAGGGAGGGGACAAACTAGCCAACAAAATTCAGGTTTTTCTAATATTTGCATTTATAACTGCATAGCAGTTTTGTCAGTTTTGTCTGTATGTTTTGACCCTTGCACAATGCAGGCTTGACCTATATCGGTCTGCTTTATGAAAGAAAAAAGAATCTCAGAACTCCAAACTCGCTATGCCAAAGGAAAAGTAAAGCTTGGGAACTGAGTGATACACACACAGACACACACACACACACACACACACACAGAACAAGCAAACAACAAAAAAAAGAAAACTGCCTCCCATTGTTCCAAAACAGCCGTTTTTGGAATTTCACATGCTGACTTTATCTTATGTAAAATGCAGATTTACTGAGAGTGAGATAAATGAATACTTGACTTTTCCTCCAGCCCCTGAAAGGTATAGATTCACTGAGCGCTATTCAAAGCCTTGCAAGAATATAACCACTTGCCTCATTACCCATCCCTTCCTTTTTTTCCCCCATGTTCTTCCCTTCCTGTTTGCTCTTTACTCTTTAAATATCAAAGTCCTCAAAACCCTCTTTGGAAAAAGCATAAGCCACAGATTCTACTGTAACTTGTGTTTCCTTTCCTAAATGCATCCTCAATCTTGGCAAAATACACCTCTAAATCGTTTGAGACCTGCCTCAGTCACTTTTTGGTTTACAACTCATATGAAGATTTTTCAATAAATACTGTAAGCCCTCTGTATTGGCTCATTCCACATCCTCAAACAAACATGGATTGAAAATACCGTATTTGCTGAATGGGTAACCTGCCTACAGAGGTGCCGACATAATATCTGAATTCTACAGGTCTAACTGTTCCAGGGTGGTCCCAGAACTGATCCTCTGCACATACCAAGGAGCAAGGACTATATAATGAAAAGAGCATTCTGACCAGGCGCAGCGGCTTATGCTAGTAATTCCAACACTTTGGGAGGCTGAGGCAGGAGGGTCACACGAGCCCAGGAGTTCAAGACCAGCCTGGGCTATGTGACGATACTCCATCTCTACAAAAAAAAAAAAAAGAAAGAAAGAAAAAGAAAAGAAAAATTAGCTGGGCATGGTGGCATGCACCTGTAGTGCCAGCTACTTGGGAGGCTGAGAGATAGGAGGATGGGTTGAGCCTGAGAGGTCGAGGCTGCAGTGAGTTGAAATTGTGCCACTGCACTCCAGTCTGGGCAACAGAGTGAGACCTTGTCTTAACCAAAAGAAAGAAAGAGACAGAGAAAGAGAGAAAGACTGACACCAGTGCAATATCAGTATTCTTAGATGTCAAGGCCACTCTGCTACTGAGTAATTATGTGACTTTGGAGAAATACTTCCTTTGTAATCTTCAGTATCCACATTTATTGAGGGAAGAGAGGTGGGAGGGAGAGAGACTGGGAGAGAGGGGAGAGGAAAAAGCACGGAGGGGGGAAGAAGAAGAAAATATAATTAAGTGTCTTCCAGATCTATGTATATAATTTTTAATTAGTTTAAAGGAACATCTACCTGACAAAGGTCATGCAGGATTGTAAACACACACATACACACACACACACACACACATACACAGGTTGATCAGTGAAAGTGTTTGTTAATTGAACAAGACATACTGTCCTTTAAGAATTATTTGAAATGTACTGTTCTTTTCTTTGACCGATGCAGTAAGTTACTGCTTATCTTCATCTGAATTCAATCTACAGAATGCAGAGATTTGGTACATTGTCAACTATTTCCTATTAAATAAAAGAATCACCTGATTATCACTGTCCACACCAGCTCACTGAAACAATAACAAAGACATTGAAAAGGGCTGTCCCGTGATAAATAGTGGCCTATCAGGTTGTTCCACCGTACCACCACCTTCCTAGATAATTCATATTTAGTATCTTGTGATCAAGAGATTCACTTATCTTTACATGACTTTAAATGCTAAAAGTAGTTAATAAATAGGAATGCCTTCATTAAATGTAAAAATAGTTTCAATTTATAGTTTTTCTCTTCCACAAATTTATAGTGATCTCTGTTTGGAATAAAACCGAAAAGCATTCCAGGAAACTTACAGTTCAGTAACAACAAACATAGGATGTCATCAGCCACACACACACCCTAGTATTAACTCCGCTACATACTAGTTGACTTTCAATGAGCTATTTAACTTCTCTATGCCTCAGTTCACTTGCCTCTGGTAGTCATGTATCTATTGAATAACTTGTTGAAAGGACTTAGCCCCCAAAGTGCTAAATAAGTGTTTATAAGTAGTAAGCCGCGACATAGTACCTGGCACAAAAGAGCAATTAACATAGTGAGCCCTCGCTCCTACTTTCAGGGACCCCATGCCACCTAGGACATTTTAATCATTCAATTAATATGTACTGAGAACTTATGAGATGCCAAGCCCTTGACTGGCTGGCCTCAATTAAACTGTGGCCCTGATGAGGTCACATTTTTTATATAATCTCCCATAACTAAAATCAATTGACAAATGTGGGATTTTCTAGATATACAGTTTTATCCCAGTCATAGGTACATCCAAATATAGCCAGCTGTCTTGCAAAGATGGGTTTTCTTCAGGAGAACGCATGAAAGAACTGAGAGATTCAGCATGTAATAGTATCCAGCTGTCTTCTAATAAGTGGACAGTAGGGTGTCCACCTCGCCAAGTGATGGCCAGGGTATTAACCAGCTGGTAGCCACTCCTGCATAGTGATATAAAGCCACTTCAGGGCAATGAGCTTTCTCCAGCTGGCAGGAGCCTGTTAACCCATGGAGTGCCTCCTGCAGACTGGGCTGGAGGCAAGGTCCCTTTCAATTTGGGAAAGAAACCAGCACAAAAGAATGCTGAAAGTGTACCACTTCAAAGTGAAGACCTACCTGTCTCACCTTCTGCCAAAGGGGAAAAAATCCTAACCCTATCCAATGATGTATTTCTTTTTTATGATGGGCAGTTGAACATGGACCAAATGATGCATTTTTTATTTTGTTTTCTCCAAGAGAAGCTGCATGGTTTAATTAAAGAAACACGGGCATTAGAGTTAGAATCCTAGATCCTATTCTTAGCTCTCCATACTGTGTGTGCTTTGGGTAGGTTTGTAAACCTCTCTGAGCTTGTCAGAGTGCAAATGTGCAATGTAAATGTTTACAAATACTATAGAGTAGAATGTAATGTTTAACTATATCATAGGGTTGTTAGGAGTGTATTAGAATGGCCATTTCTATCTGCAGTTTGAGGAGACAGGCTGGTCTGGAATGTCAAAAGGCAGTAACTTCTGGAAGCATTTATAGAACCACAGAATGTTAGAGCAATGATCTCACAGTCTCTGCTAGTTTTTAGACATGAGGACACTGGGGCTCAGACTATGTAGTTCACTCATTGTTAAAGAGTAAGTTAAGGCACCTGTCCAACCACTAACCTGGAAGCCAGTTGTGGACTGAGCAAGAAGGGAGTCTGGCTTCACGGTCCACCATGATCCCTGTTCTCCTGTCTGCAAACACTCCCCTCCACTTCCTTTCTTTTAAACTATAGCACAAAATAAAGCTTTAAAATGATTCTACTTATGTAGAAGCTATAGTTCAATCAGAACTTTATCAACAAAAAACAGAATAGAATAAATTAGTTCTAAGATACAAGACACAATTACAAATTAAAATGCATGTGCCAGAACACATAAAGTAGTGAAAATCTTAGAGAAAGAAGAAACGTGGTATGAGAAAGTACGGGAGGCAGAGAAAAAAGTTAGGAAAGGGGAGAGACAAGCGCAGTGAAAGGCTGTCCCAAAAGCCAGCATATTCTAACACATTCTATCATGATCAGCTCATGATCAGTACAGCCCATAAACAGGTATGTGTGAATGAGAGAAGTGGGGAGAAATACACATTTCCTCATAATATCCTCATATGCTTGGAAGGTACTGACACTTGTCTGCCATTAAATATGAAGTCTGCTACTCCATAACTAGTGACATAATTATTACACAGTAGCAGTGATTCTTAAAGTGTAGTCTCTGAGCCAGCCAGGTCAGCCACACCTGTGAACTTGTTAAAAATGCAAATTCTCGGGCTCCATCTCAGATCTACTGAATAAGAAACTCTGGGGGTGCAATCTTGCAAGCTGTGTTTTAACAGGTGGTTCTGACGCACACTTTGAGAACCACTTCATTCTAATATGAAGAGGTTTCAAAGCAGTGTGTGTCAACAATGAACAACTCCTATCTTTGGGAATGATGGAGACGGGATAATGATGAAAATACATAGTCAGTAGAAGTGAAAGGGTCATGACCAATAAAAAACATAGGTAAAGTTTGGGGGAGTGGGGCTGAGAGAGACAGAGACCTAAGTAAAAAAACTACACAAATTTTTGTGAGGTGGTCCTATTTGCCATTCACTGTAGAGGAAAATAATTTTCCCAATATATGGCCCTCTGCTTGAAGGACTCTTGGAGGTATCACATATCTTTGCTATAGGTAGATTATGTAGCAGTTTCACTCCCACCAGATTCAGGTTTAGCCATATATTAGCATCCTGGTAAGCATTTAAGCATAATAAATATTCCTGGTAACATCTGCACCTGTGATCAGTATTTTTGATCAGTATTAATAGGATCGTCAGATGTGACAGGATAGCAAGGAGATACTAGATCCTAACTGGCTTTTATCTAAAACAGACTCAGGTATCCAACTCTCCAATGCACATCTCTACACAACTGTGTCATCTCAAGTCAACATTTCTAAACCTGAACTCCTTTTGCTATCAATCAGAACCAAAATCAATAATAATATCCAATAATCCCAATAAATCAACAATAATATCCAATAACCCAATAATAATATCCAATAAACCAGTATTTATACAATTCTTAAAAGCAGAAACCTGGCTGGGCATGGTAGTTCACGCCTGTAATCCCAGCACTTTGGGAAGCCAAGGCAGGCAGATCACCCCAGGTCAGGAGTTGAGACCAGCCTGGCCAACATGGTGAAAACTGTCTCTAATAAAAATACAAAAATTAGCCGGGCATGGTGGTGGGCATCTGTAATCCCAGCTACTTGGGAGGCCGAGGCAGGAGAATTGATTGAACCCAGGAGGCGGAGATTGCTGTGAGCCAAGATTGTGCCATTGCACTCCAGCCTGGGTGACAAAAAAAGAAGAAATGGGGAAAGGATTCCCTATTTAATAAATGGTGCTGGGAAAACTGGCTAGCCATCTGCAGAAAGCTGAAACTGGATCCCTTCCTTACACCTTATACAAAAATTAATTCAAGATGGATTAAAGACTTACATGTTAGACCTAAAGCCATAAAAACCCTAGAAGAAAACCTAGGCAATACCATTCAGGACATAGGCATGGGCAAGGACCTCATGTCTAAAACATCAAAAGCAATGGCAACAAAAGCCAAAATTGACAAATGGGATCTAATTAAACTAAAGAGCTTCTGCACAGCAAAAGAAACCACCAGCAGAGTGAAGAGGCAACCTACAAAATGGGAGAAAATTTTTGCAACCTACTCATCTGACAAAGGGCTAATATCCAGAATCTACAATGAACTCAAACAAATTTACAAGAAAAAAACAAACAACCCCATCAAAAAGTGGGCAAAGGATATGAACAGACACTTCTCAAAAAAGACATTTATGCAGCCAAAAAAACACATGAAAAAATGCTCATCATCACTGGCCATCAGAGAAATGCAAATCAAAACCACAATGAGATACCATCTCACACCAGTTAGAATAGTGATCATTTAAAAAGTCAGGAAACAACAGGTGCTGGAGAGGATGTGGAGAAATAGGAACACTTTTACACTGTTGGACTGTAAACTAGTTCAACCATTGTGGATGTCAGGGTGGCAATTCCTCAGGGATCTAGAACTAGAAATACCATTTGACCCAGCCATCCCGTTACTGGGTATATACTCAAAGGATTATAAATCATGCTGCTATAAAGACACATGCACACGTATGTTTATTGCAGCACTATTCACAATAGCAAAGACTGGGAACCAACCCACATGTCCAACAATGATAGACTGGATTAAGAAAATGTGGCACATATACACCATGGAATACTATGCAGCCATAAAAAATGATGAGTTCATGTCCTTTGTGGGGACATGGATGAAACTGGAAACCATCATTCTCAGCAAACTATCACAAGGACAAAAAACCAAACACCACATGTTCTCACTCATAGGTGGGAATTGAACAATGAGAACACATGGACACAGGAAGGGGAACATCACACACCGGGGACTGTTGTGGGGTAGGGGGAGGGGAGAGGGATAGCATTAGGAGATATACCTAATGCTAAATGACGAGTTAATGGGTGCAGCACACCAACATGGCACATGTATACGTATGTAACAAACCTGCACGTTGTGCACATGTACCCTAAAACTTAAAGTATAATAATAAAAAAAAAAAAGGCAGAAACCTGTGAGTCATTGAGGTCTCTTCCCTCTCTGTTACCCTTGTGTCCAATGAACCACCTTCGGCTGGTTCTATCTTCTAATCTCTTGAATCTGTCTCTTCCTCCCCACCTCAAGTACCACTGCCTTAGCTGAAGTCCTGGTTTCTGGCCTGGGATTACAGCAACAGCTTCCTAATTGGTCTCTGTGCCTCCTCTCTGGCTCTCTGCTCAACCTATTTCCCCTGCTGACATCAGACGATATTCTACAACAAGAGCATTATATGTCTTCCCAGCTTATGAATCCTCCATCCTCAGCTTCCAAGATTCCATTTCTCACACTTTGCGTTCCAATGCTCAAGTGACTACTCTTTACCCTCTTACTCTTACTCACCCTACTCCTCCTTCAAAATAGTTTTATAACACACTCTTTGGGAAATCTGAAGACTCACCCATCTCCAAGGGCAAGTCAGCTGATGCCCCATGGGTTCCCTGAGCAGCCAGTGTGTCACTCTCACAGTTCTTAGCACATTCAATTCCATTCCATTTTTTTTATATAAAAACACGCATTAGCCCTGCCTAGCATATAAGCAGTAAATGTTTGCTAAACGTGTAAGCTGTATTAAGCAGCCTAAGCCATCCCCTAAATTACAGTCTTCCCCCCTCTTTCCTCATCAGATAAATAGCTACTAATACTGTTGGGAAAACCATGCAAGTGGCTGTTTTCATCAGGCTTCCTTAATTCCAGCACTGCCTGTATTCCAAAATTAAAGAATATTATAGGCTTCTAAAATGTAGCCCTTATTCATGTGCTGGTTTGCTAAAGATTAAACCTAAAGTAAAATAACTCTAAAACATGATTTAGAACATTTCTTGTTTAAGTGTAATCAGAATACAGTCCCTGAATTTGAATCCTATTAACTTTAGTTGGTCAACATCAATCACCTATCTCCAGGTCTTCTATCAGGTCTTGTCACTGGTCCTTTCACCCCTCATGCTCATGCATTTCCTTTAAACCTAGAATGCCCCTAACTCTTCACAGCCTCGCCACCCAGGTTAGATGGTGAAGGAAGGGAAGGATACAGCTGAGCCCCACAATTTTTCATGACTGTTCTAATCTAACCACTAACTTGTCCTTTCTGTGATCCCTTCTATAACTGTGCAACATACTAACCCCATTGGCCCACTGGGGTTCAGCACCACTTTATGTAATGATGCTATCTAATACTGTTGTCTAATTCTGTATCAGTTTCATATGCAACCTGATGGTCTCCAACCTAATGGTCTAAGTATCCTCCAAATGAAGACATTTGTTATTTTTAATTTTATTTCTCAGTAATCCCAAACATACTGGGGTTACATCAATATATTTGGAAGTCTGTATCTTTATAGATCTTCAAATACATTATATAGAATTTGTGGTACTTAGAATAATTATATGTGTGTCCACAGTTGTCCAGATTTGACTAAAGACATTTCAAACATATTTATATTAATTTTAAATACCTAGACTTTTTTTTCCCCCAAATGCATCATTAAATTACATTATTCAAGAATGACAGGCCGGGCACAGTGGCTCATGACTGTAATCTTAGCACTTTGGGAGGCCAAGATGGGGGGATATCCTGAGCTTAGGATTTCGAGACTGACCTGGGCAATATGGCAAAACTTCATCTCCATTAAAAATACAAAAAAACTTAGCCAGGCATCGTGGCGCGCGCCTGTAGTCCCAGCTACTTGGGGCGCTGAGGCACAAGAATTGCTTGAACCCAGGAGGCAGAGGTTACAGTGAGCTGAGACCAAACCACTGCACTCCAGCCTGGAAGACAAAGTGAGACTGTCTCAAAAAAAAAAAGAAAGAAAGCAAGACAAGAAAACAGGTGTTTCTAAAGGCATTCAAACTTGATGACATCTAGTAATTCTTTAAAAACACCTAAATAGTGATCTTGGAGTTCACAAATTAAAAGATGATATTTAACTTTGGGTTTTCTTATATGTTAAAAATTACTAGTTTTTAAAACCTGTGTCATTTCATTTCAAAAGCAAAATGTAGCAGCTCACACCCGTAATCTCAACTACTTGCGAGGCTGAAGTGGGAGGATTGTTTCAGGCCAGGAGTTAGAAACCAGCCAACATGGCAAGACATCATCTCTAAAAATATTTAAATAAATAAATAACAGCCAGGCATCTCTAATAATATATTTTTTTAAAAAATTAGCTGGCTATAGTGGCACATGCCTGTAGTCCCAGCTACTGGGGAGGCTGTAGTGGGATGATCCCTTCAGCACAGAAGGGATTGAGGCTTCAGTGAGCTATGACTGTGCAACAACAACAACAACAAAAAAAAAAAAAGGAAGGAAAGAAAGGAGAAAAAAAGGAAACAAAACATTGTGTTTTCCTAGCCTAAATACATATTTCACAAAATGTCAAAACGAGGGTAGAATCGTAAAATGTAGCAGAAATGGTTAAAATGTAGAAAATTCACGGATCTAAAATTATAAAATATGTCATTTCTGTATTTGTTTACAGATGATTTTTCAAAGTACTATTTCTGGCAAAGTATATTGTTTTCTTGTACATAAATTTGGAGGTTAAAAAAGTTTACTGCTTTTTCCTTAATTTCAGCATATTTCTGATACCTTCCTGGTACATGACAAAAAAGAATCCTTAACCTTGATTGACATGAGGTAGATACTTCATAAATTGCTGAATAAATGTTTGTCCAAGGCTAATTTTCCCACCTATATTTTGGACTCTATCCTCTTCTGTCCCTTCAGTGATCTTGTTTCTTCATTATTTTTTGTCTATCCTCCTCAGCTGGCTCTTTCCTAGTTATGTCTCCTGTCACTCACAGACACACACACACACATAAACACACAGACACACACCCCAACTTCCCCATCTGTGTGAGCCTTCCAGTTATCAGATTCTCTTTTTAAATACACTTAGAGGAAGAAGAGAATGAGTGTATATAATCACTGGCTGCTTTCCTATGACTCCATGTACTCCCCAAAATCATAGCAATCAGGATAGAGACCCAACAAAAACAATGAAATGGCTCGTATGAAGGTCAACAACTCTATTGTTTAAACAGTGCAACACTGACATTGACCATTTGCTTCTTCTCAAGCCTTCCCACTTCTGCTTCTGGGACATCATCTGCTCTGTTTTCCTAGTGACTTAGTCACAGCCTCCTCCACTGGCTTTTACTTGCTTTCTGTTCAATGTCAATATTAATATACTATATTTTTTAGGTATTGTATTGTTTGGACATTTGAGTTGTTTCCAACTTGTAATTAGTTTAAATACTGCTGGCTCCCTCAGCACCTACCGGTGGCTTTTGGGGCGCAGAGAGGGGCCGCAGTCTCCTCGGCTGCGTCACGCTCCCCTGCAGTCCCCTCCATGTTCCCCGGCACCACTACTCCCCTTCCTAAGGCTGCCGCTTACCCCGGGGTCTATGGAAGTAATGAAGGACCCCTCAACCTGGCTCATCAATAGAGCAGATGAGCAGACTGTTTATTAGCTGCAGGCAAATACAAAGAGGCTATTTCTTGTCACAAAAAGGCTGCAGCGTATCTTTCTGAAGCCTTGAAGCTGACACAGTCTGAGCAGGCTCATCTTTCACTGGAATTGCAAAGGGATAGCCATATGAAACAGCTCCTCCTCATCCAAGAGAGATGGAAAAGGGCCCAGCGTGAACAAAGATTGAAAGCCCAGCAGAACACAGACAAGGATGTAGCTGCCCATCTTCAGGCATCTCACAAACCCTCTGCAGAGGATATAGAGGGCCAGAGTCCCCTTTCTCAGAAGTACAGCCCTTCCACGGGGAAATGCCTGCCTGAGATTCAGGGGATCTTTGACAGGGATCCAGACACACTACTATATTTACTTCAGCAAAAGAGTGAGCCAGCAGAGCCATGTATTGGAAGCAAAGCCCCAAAAGATGATAAAACAATTATAGAGGAGCAGGCAACCAAAATTGCAGATTTGAAGAGGCATGTGGAATTCCTTGTGGCAGAGAATGAAAGATTAAGGGAAGAAAATAAACAACTAAAGGCTGAAAAGGCCAGACTTCTAAAAGGTCCAATAGAAAAGGAGCTGGATGTAGATGCTGATTTTGTAGAAACATCAGAGTTATGGAGCTTGCCACCACATTCACAAACTGCTACAGCCTCCTCAACCTGGCAGAAGTTCGCAGCAAATACCGGGAAAGCCAAGGACATTCCTGTCCCCAATCTTCTGCCCTTGGATTTTCCATCTCCAGAACTTCCTCTTATGGAGCTCTCTGAGGATATTCTGAAAGGATTTATGAATAATTGAAATGGAAGGCCACAGAAAAGGGGAAAAGAGGAAATAATACAGTAATCGTTAATCCAGCAAAAAAAAAAAAAAAAAAATGAAAAGGGAAAACCACATAGAAGGGTCATCCCGGAAATGCTTCATCTGGTGGACTGTGGGAGCAGAGGCATTGCCAGGACTTGGGAAACAGTGACTGTGAAATGCGCAGCATATCTCATTCACTCACTTGGGCTAATGATTCTGACTTGGCAGACGCTAAACTCATGGAGGTTCGGTTTCTCCTGATCCAAACCAGGATTATCTAGAGTATGATTTCCAATGTAAAGCAATATCCTTCTTTTGAAGGAAGATTTGCTCTCTGAAAAGTTGTCTGAGGTTGGCTTCTTGGTACAGACTGTATGAAGCTTATAAAATTCAACCATACTTATGGAAACCAATTCAACAACTATCTGAGTAATTCTGTGAATACATGTACTAACAGACACTAGAAGCTGCCATTGTCCCTGATACTATGTTAGATGTTATTTCACTAGTATTTTTTCTCATTCATTAATGAAACCATTTACATAACCCTGAAGATTCTTATCTTCAGGGTTAAAATGTATAAAAGTTATGTGTAATTAATCCATAATGCCATAAATGATAATGAAAAACCTAAATAATATGGTGGCCGGAGGGACTGCCTTCTATTTGAAACATGCTTTCTATCATGCATTAACTGTATGCATTTTGTTAACGCACATTTTGTTTGTTTAAGGTGTATAAGACACGCATCCTTCTAGATGAAACTATATGTGCCACACTTTGCACTACTCATAATGATAACCTCAAGACTATCAGAAGAAATATTTAAATTTCCATTTTACGAAGAAAGGAACCAAATTATTATGCTTTTTTAAACAAATTACCAGCTTACATAATTAATCAGGGTGCATTTCAAGTTCTAACTTTATTGTATAATGCATCATTTGAAAATACCAAGGAGGAAATACACTTTGTTTTTAATGATGCAAGAGTGGAAGTAATGCTAGTTGGCGGTATTTGATTGTAAGAAATCAATAAAGTAATAGTGTTTAAAAAAAATAGTGTTGCCATGAATAATGTTTTATCTGTGTTTTGTTTACAAGTCAGGATGGTAGTTATGCCAAAGGAGAAGACAGTAGTGAATGGGAAGTTAGTGAGTGAGTAGTACTAACATTCTTTCTTGACATCAGTGGGAGTTAAATGTATCTACTTTGTAATAGTTCATTAAACACTCCATTTATTATTTGTGAATTTAGAATTCTGCATGATACTTCAAAAAGTTTATTTTTTAATTACTAAAAACATGACAGTTGTGCAAATAGAAAAAAGGGGGGCAGTGACTCTGGTAAACATCCTGCAATGCCAATATTCAAGTGACAAATACATGTTCAGCTTCATTTGTATCAAAGAAAAAGCACAGTAAGACAAAAATGAAGTTTTATACTTGTTATTAATAGCCAGATGCAAGTGAAAATGATCACTGTTAGTGAAGATGTAAACTGATACAACTTTTCTAGAAATCCATTTGGCAATATATATCTTTAAAACATATATTATGTTTAAAAGTTTATCTTATAAAAATAAGCCATGCAAATGTGTAAAAATATGTGTATGAGAAAGAATTTATGTGTAAGAATAGTTTTCATAGAACTGCTTATAATCATGAAAAACTAAAAGCAAATTTCAATAGGCAATTAACTAAATATAGTATAACCATTCAGTAGAATATTTGCAGCCATATTTAATGGCATGAAAATATGTTCATAATTCATTAAAACAAGTTACAAAACACAATGACACATTTGTGAGGATAACGACAAATACTCATAGAAACAAAAATGTCAAGAACAGAAGACAAAATGGTTTTTGTTATCTTTTGTTAACTGTTGTTATCTTTGAGAGAAGTGTTTGCTTTTGCTTTTTTTTTTTTTAGGCCTGGGTACTTTTCTAAGTTTTCTACAAGGATTATTTAGAACAATTTAAAAAATAAAGTTTTATGTAAATGGTTTCATTAATGAATGAGAAAAAATACTAGTGAAATAACATCTAACATAGTATCAGGGACAATGGCAGCTTCTAGTGTCTGTTAGTACATGTATTCACAGAATTACTCAGATAGTTGTTGAATTGGTTTCCATAAGTATGGTTGAATTTTTTAAGCTTCATACGGTCTGTACCAAGAAGTCAATCTCAGACAACTTTTCAGAGAGCAAATCTTCCTTCAAAAGAAGGATATTGCTTTACATTGGAAATCATACTCTAGTGATTAGGAAACAGATGAGCAAATTTCACTTACAAGATTTTTTTAGGCTACTATTGCTAAAATAATAATTTTCTTCTCTACTATTGAGCAATAATCTTTTAAGGAAGCGAAAAGTGGATATGATTTCAAATTCTAAGTCTGTGACAGCTTTTCCAATTTAAGTCTTTCTCATCCCCTGAACTAAATACAAATATCAATGCAATATGTGCAAACTGGTCATGAAAAAGAGCAAATAATTGTCATGAAAGAAACATGATTATCCAAAGTCATATACTGATAAGAAATAATTTTCCATTTTTCACTTTGCTCTAATGGGGTCTTGTTAATAGCACTTCCTGCTTGTACCAGGTAATGATTTCCTCTAGGTCAGTAAACTCCAACATTGATTGTATTCACTTACAAGAAGTCTATCCACAGCAAACCCTTTTTCATACGCAGATTTTCTTTCTAAGGCTGATTTACAGTCACTGCTCTCCTTTCCATTTCTGAGAAAACTAAGCCAAAATGTGCTATTAACTCCTGCCTGAGAGTATCTAAGGAAGACTCCATTGATATACTACAAAGTATTGCTCAGGTGACCATTCATACCAGTTTGCACAGGATAGTCCTGGTTTACATCCAATCTCCCTGCATAGTTGTTAATGGCAGCCCCTTTCATTTCCCAGTGTTCCACATTGAGTAATACATTATATGGCCACCCTATTGTCCATATACAGTACATACAATGCCAGCCCTAGAACTTGGAATAAATGTTTCTATCCATCTACACTCTTGCCTTGTCTTCCTTGTGCACTAATAGTCTGGAATGAAACACATAAAGTTGTGGACTCAAACCACCCCCGCATAGGTAGTCTAAAGCAATCTGAACAGGAATCCTTTCCAAGGTGGAACCTATCTTCCTCTGGAAGTTTATAAACTATGAGAAATAAATTATCAGGTAGCCTAAATCATATGCCATAAGAACAAAATTCATATTTGCAAACATATTTGCAAGCCAGTCTATAACTGGTGGGGAGGTGTTTCCTTTAAATACTAATCCAAACAATTCCATGAAATGAAGGTAGATCCAAGTTTCCTCTAAGCCTAAATATTTCTAACTCTGCTAACAACATAACTTCATCCAGTACTTTAGCTAGAAGACCTTAGGATCAAGTTTGATTCTTTCTCTTAGCCCTGTCCAGTTAGTTACCAGGCCCCACTGGTTCTATTTTTAAAGCCTCTGCAATTCATTACCCACAAAAAATAAATCATCAGAACAAGATTTCTAATCTGCAATCATTATAATAGTCTTTCTCTACTTTTTGCTCCTCTCCAATTCATCTCCCTCACTTCTGCTAGAATTATCTTAAAGCATTCTCTTTAGTTCACTGCCTACTCAGTACCCTCAGATAATACCAAGGCTTCTTAGCCTGGCAGGAAACACCTTTATCAGTTGCACTGCAGCCTCCCTTTCCTTCTCAATTCCAACCACACCTCCCACTAGGCACATGCTCTTCAATGGTTTTCATCCAGCTACTGTACTGCTCTTCCAGGAAGTGTTTAAAAATGTTTGGGGACAAGTTTTGCTTATAATAGTAGTGAAGACACAAAGGACATTTAATGGGCAGGGACCAAGGACACTAAATATCAAGCAATGTAGGACAGGTCCCATGAAACAGAGAATTGCATTGCCAAAATGCCAAATAACACTCCAGGTGAGAGTTCTTGTTCCCCAAACACATTGTTTTTACATATATGTGGTTCCTTTGTTCTAGAATTTATTTAACCAGCCCCTGCTAGTTCTGCCACCTTCCAAAATAATATTGTCCTTGGATGATGTAATTCAAACTCTTCTCATCTAAAGACTGTCTTGCCTGAATAGTCACATACACAGTGTGTTAATGGGAGATCATTAAATCACTCTCATAAATATGAGATTTAATTATCTCACATATATATGAGAGTGATTTAATGATTACTGACACAGCACTTAATATATTAAATTATGAATAACCTGCTTACCATTTGTCATTTTATTCTGTGGTCCCCTTTTTCTTATCCCTTCTATCCCTTAAAACTTGAGTTCCTTAAAGAAAGGGATGTTCCTTTGGTATCTCATTTATTTTTTTAAACCACAACTTCTATGGCTGACCTAGAAGATGAGACTCATTCTGTAAGTGATTTTTGGATTAGAAGATGAAAAATTGCACCCTCATTCCTATGTACAAAATGCCATTCCTTAAACTTTTTTAAATAGTTGTTAAACTTATAACTCAGATTACTTTAAAATAACCTAAACATTTTAGTTATATCAGTAATGGTACTTTAAAAAACCACCTTTACCATATATTTAATTGCAGGTTAGACTAACGAAGGATTACCAACTCAGATAAAGAGAGAAAAAGAAGTTATAGAAATTGGTAAATCAGAGAGATTTTTCTCAGCATGAAGTACTTAAATTCCTTTGTGGTTTGACTTTTTTTATAAGCACTGAGTAGGTACTCCTTACAAAAATCTGTCAAACAAGATTGTACTTGAGATCCTTGTGATTAAAAAACTACTTACATAATCTAAAATAAAGTGTGTATGTGTGATTGTGTCTTACAGTTCTATACAAAATATAAAGTAAAAGTGCTCTTATCCTACCACACTCATTTTTTCCAAGTTTGAGCTTAGACTCTTTTTTTTGAGATGACATCTCACTCTGTTGCCCAGGCTAGAGCACAGCGGTGCTATCTCAGCTCACTGCAACCTCCGCCTCCCAGGTTCAAGCGATTCTGGTGCCTCAGCTATCCCAGTAGCTGGGATTACAGGTGTGCACCACCACCATGCCTGGCTAATTTTTGTATTTTTAGTAGAGGTGGGGATTCCTCATGTTGGCCAGACTGGTCTCCAACTCCTGGCCTCAAGTGATCCACCTACCTTGGCCTCCCAAAGTGCTGGGATTACAGGCATGACCCACCACATCCAGCAAGCTTAAACTATTTCTATCACCTATTACAAAGACATTTTTTTAAAAAAAATCAGTCAAAATCTTCAACTTAGCTCCTCTCCTAAGTTGCATACCCAGCAATACAGGATAGACAAAGCCAAATGCTCACTTGCGCATCTGTTCATATCTGGGGCTCGGTGTCCATAGTACCCGGATGGGCAGGAATGCAGGCACTCTCCATACTGGCGCATCCCTTCTCTTCGAAGGAAGAAGAACAACTTCTGTTGACATCGGCTGCACCCATTGTCCTTTGAACAAGACAAACAACCCTTGCAAATGGGATTTGATACATAACTAGCTGTAAAAGAAAAACAAAAATTGTGTTTAATTATGAGTATAATCAGACTTTTGGTAAATACACCCTGCTGAAAAGACAAATGTTTCTTTTCTCTCTGCTATACTCACATAGAAATACTAAATAAAATATCCCTCCCCTTCTTCCCTCTACCTCCCCCACCCAAAAAGTTGTTAATACACAACCAACCTTAGAAACAAAGAGGAAACTCAGAGGCAGAGTTGAGGCCAGAAGCTAAAGCTGAATGGCTCATGGGGATGTCAGACCAGACAGAGGTAGAATTTAGGGCAAGGTCCTCAACCCAGGCCAAGAAATATTTATGTGAAGATCTAGCACTTAGCTCCCCTTATGTAGATGGAGTCAAGGGGGCTGTTTGTCCATGACCCCCTCCCTAACTGGCTAGAGCAGAGGATTCTGGCCCTAGCTTGAGAGCACAGAGCAGGTAAGCACAAGAGAAAATATAATTCATGAGACATCAGAACACCAAGTCCACAAGGCTGGGATCCAAATTAAAATTATCATTGTAGTATGGGGTCTATATGGTGTTGACAAGTTAAAATAAGAATTTGTCCAGATCCAGGAAAATCCAGAAGGAAAAAATAAATAAATATAGAACTACTTTCCAGATATTTTCTACAGTCCTGAGACCTAGACTTTCATGAAATGCTACCTTAACATCAAAATGAACAAATCACATGAGCAAGTAAACCTTCATGAGGAACAGTCATCAATATCAGTAACAAGAAAACTTCACACCTGAGCAACCAGAAATAAGGACATTCTAAAGGAGTCTTTAAAATTAATATCTACAGAATATCGGAAGAGATAAAGGGATAACTAGAAATCACATGGGAAAAAGCAAGAATGTGCACATTACAATGAAATGAAAATTCTAAAACTTAACAAAAAAATTCTATGGACAAATGGAATGGTAGAAGAGAATGACATAACCAAAAACACTTTTAAATAACTAGCACAAAACAAGATAAAAAGGTACTAAGCATGTAAGAAAAAAAAACAGAAACGTTCCAATACATGATTAGTAGTTACTACAGAAGGAAAGAGTAAAGAGAATGAATAAAACACACCTTAAACTGAGACGCAACTTCAGCAAAGTCTCAGGATACAAAATCAACATGCAAAAATCACTAGCACTCCTACACATCAACAGCAGTCAAGCCAAGAGTCAAATCACAAACAAACTCTCATTTACAATTGCCACAAAAATAATAAAATACCTAGGAATACAAGTAACTAAGGAGATGAAAGATCTCTATAAAGAGAACAACAAAAGACTACCCAAGAAATCAGAGATAACACAAACAAATGGAAAAACCTTCCATGCTCATGGATAGAAGAATCAATATTATTAAAATAGCCATACTGCCCAAAGCAATTTATAGATTAATGCTATTTCCATTAAACTACCATTGTCATTTTTCACAGAACTGGAAAAAACTATGTTAAAATTCACATGGAACCAAAAAGAGCCCAAACAGCCAAGGCAATAATAAGCAAAAATAACAAAGCTGGAGGCATCATGCTACCTGACTTCAAACTATACTACAGAGCTACAGTAGCCAAAACAGCATGGTACTGGTACAAGAACAGACAGATAGGCCAATGGAACAGAATAGAGTACCCAGAATAGAGTACCCAGAAATAAGACCACACATCTACAACTGTCTGATCTTTGACAAACCTGACCAAAACAAGCAATGGGGGGCTGGGTGCGGTGGCTCACGCCTGTAATCCCAGCACTTTGGGAGGCCGAGGCAGGCAGATCACCTGAGGTCGGGAGTTCGAGATCAGCCTGACCAACACCAAGAAACCCTATCTCTACAAATAATAAATAAATAAACAAAATACAAAATTAGCTGGGCATGGTAGTGAATGCCTGTAATTTCAGCTACTTGGGAGTCTAAGCCAGGAGAACTGCCTGAACCTGGGAGGCAGACGTTGTGGTGAGCTGAGATCATGCCATTGCACTCCAGCCTGGGCAACAAGAGCAAAACTCCATCTCAACATACACACACACACACACACACACACGCAATGGGGAAAAGATTCACTATTCAATAAATGATGCTGGGATAACTGGCTAGCCATATGCAAAAGATTGAAACTGGACCTCTTCCTTATGCTATATATAAAAATTAACTCAAGATGCATTAAAGACTTAAAGATAAAACCCAGAACTATAAAGACCCTGGAAGAAAACCTAGGTAATACTATTTAGTACATAGGCACAGGCAAAGATTTCATGACAAAGATGCCAAAAGCAATTGCAACAAAAGCAAAAACTGATAAGTGGGATCTAATTAAAGAGCTTCTGTACAGCAAAAGAAAATATCATGAGACTGAACAGGCAACCTACAGAATGGGAGAAAATATTTGCAAACTATGCATCTGACAAAGGTCTAATATTTAGCATCTATAAAGATCTTAAATTCACAAGGAAAAAAAATCATTAACAAGCAGGCAAAGGACATGAACAGACACTTCTCAAAGGAAGACACACATGTGGCCAACAATTATATGAAAAAACTCAACATCACTGAATATTAAATAAATGCAAATAAGAAATCACAATGAGATACCATCTCACACCAGTCAGAATAGCTATTATTAAAAAGTCAAAAAATAACAGATGCTGAGAGGTTGTGGAGAAAAAGAAACGCTTATATACTGTTTGTGATAATGTACATTAGTTCAACCATTATGGAAGACAGTGTGGCAATTCCACAAAAACCTAAAGACAGAAAAACCATTCAACCCAGTAATCCCATTACTGGGTATATACCCAGAGGAATATAAATCCTTCTGTTATAAAGACACATACACACATATGTTCATTGCAGCACTATTCTCAATAGCAAAGACATGGAATCAACTTAGATACCCATCAACAGCTGACTGGATAAAGAAAATGTGATACACACACACACACACACACACACACACACACCATGGAATGCTATACAGCCATAAAAAAGAATGAGATCATGTCCTTTGCAGGGACATGGATGGAGCTGGAAGCCATTATCCTTAGCAAACTAACACAGAAACAGAAAACAAAATACCCAATGTTCTCACTTATAAGTGGGAGCTTAATCATGAGAACACATGGACACATAGAGGGAAACAACAGACCCTGGTGCCTATTGGAGGGCAGAGGATGGGAGGAAGAAGTGGATGAGGAAAAATAACTAATGGGTACTAGCCTTAATACCTGGGTGATGAAATTATCTGTACAGAAAACCCCCATGACACAAGTTTACCTATGTAACAAACCTGCACTTGTACCCCTGAACTTAAAAGTATATATTAAAAAAGTAATAAAACAAACTATTCAAAGAGATAATGGCTGATTAATTTCCAGGATAAAGACATGAGTTCTTAGATTAAAAATTAAGAGACCGAACAAAACAAGTCTACATCTAAATACAGTACATTTACATGCCATGAGAATAAAGTCAACCCAGAGAGGAATAGCAGATTATCTAGAGAGGGATAAAACTTTGACAGCAGACTTAGAAAAAAATAAAGGTTAGATAGCCCCGAGATACTATCTTCAACATGTCGAGGAAAAATTATCAAACTATAATTCTATAAGCAGTTATAGTTTAACGAGGTGAGCAAAATGAAGATATTTTAGCCAAAGTAAAGGCAAATAACTTAATTTTTTTAAAGCATTAACTAAAAGATTAAACTCTGAATATTGGAGAAAATAAAACGGAACCCAGAGGAAGTAGAATGCAACAAGCAATAGTGATCACACCAATTGAAAAACATGTTCAAAAATAAATAAATAAATAAATAAAATAAAAAAATAAAAAAAAATAAAAAAACATGGGCATGCATGCACACAGAAATTTCCCTCAAAGCCCATCAATTATACAACACACGCAGATACATGTATGCACAATTTATTATCTGCTATATCCTTGTATGTTATGGACCTTATAATTGTTTATATTTGGCATCTTTAGGGGTTCACAGTAAACAGAGATATAAAAATAAAGGGAGATTTGCAAAGGGAAAAAAAAAAAACTATAAAAGTTTTAAATATTAAAAAAAAAAAGAAAAACATGTTCATGTCTCTATACAAAAGCATGGCATGTAAAAAACATATAATGATTTTCAAGTTTTGAAACTAAATATCTTATATTCACAAAGATAACACAGAAGACTTGAGAAGGAAGCCAAAGTTAAACCATTCACAGTTTCCGCATTATCAGTGAGGAAGACTAATGTAAATTACAATGTAATTGCTATAAGTTCCTAACTACAAAAACAATAACAGAATCTATAACTTCTAAACCAGTGACAGCTACAAAAGATGTAATATATGTATAAAATATGGGTAGGAAGAAACAACCCGAATATCTATGAACAGAATAGACAAATTACGGTATATTCAAACTATTTGAGTTTTACTCAGTAATAAAAAGGATAATACAGATACACATGACATGAATGAAATTCACATACATTATGCTGATCAAAAAAATCCAAACAGATACAAAAAAGAGCATGCTGCAGATAATTTCATTTATATTAAGGTCAAAGGCAGACACGGCTAATCTATAGTGATAGAAATAAGACTACTACATGCCTTTGAGGATTGAGGACTGACTGGAAAGGGGCATAATAGAATTTGCAGGGGATGGAGGAGGTATATTAGTTTCCTTGGGCTGCTGTAACAAATGACCACAATTTGGTGGCTTAAACAACAGGAATTTATTATCTCAATTCTAGAGACTAGAAATCTGAAATCCCAACATCGTATCAGCAGGGCATGCTTCCTCTCAAGGACTCTGGCAAATCCTTTCTTGCTTCTTTCAGCCTTCGGTAGCCCAAGACATTCTTTGGCTCATAGTTACATAAAGTCAATCCCTGCCTCCATTGTCTTATGCCTTCTTCTCTTGTATCTCTGTGTCTTTTTCTGTCTCTTACATTGACACTCTCATTGGATTTAAAGCCCGTCTTTATCCCATAATCCCATAGAATCTCATCTTCATCCTTATCTTCATTGCATCTGCAAAGACCCTGTTTCCAGGAGGATATGAGTTGGGGTGGTCGGGTGAATATTGGACAAAATAAAACAGAAAACTCCCATGACACAAGTTTACCTATGCACTAGTCAATTCGCTAAAGGGGGTGATGGAAATGTGCTATATCTTGCCTAGATATTGGTTACACAAATGTATACATTTGCAAAACTCAAAACTATGCATTTATCTAAGTATATTTGTACATTTTTACAATTAATGTGCATAATTTACAAGTAAATTATATCTCATTAAAAAAGTAAAGCATATAAAGGCTATGTGCTAATTTCAGTACAATGTACTTACTTACATCTCTTTTGAAGATTCCATAAATTATATTACTCACCAATAAGATATTATTTACTTTTTTTTCAAACAGAAATATCCTACTGATGGGACATGGTGGGAGAAAACAGTACTAAGCAAATGTTGAAATAGTATCTAAGATAAGTTAATACCTGAACCATATGAAGTTCACTGCTTCTGATGGGGACAATGGTACCTTAAAAGAAAAGATGCAAAATACTCTTTCCTATAGCTGGTATAAAATGTAGAAAGGATACAATCTGAAATATTATAATTTCTAAAATATTAAAAATTCATGTAACTTTTAGTTTTCACTACACCAAGCAAGGTTATAAATACAACAGAATACATGAGGCCACAATGACTTCATTTTATTGAGTTAACCCAAAAAAGAATTAAGGGAGAAGAAATAGAAAACTCATCAATTATTGAAACTTTTAGCTTTGAGACTACATATTGCTTACCCTCCATATAATCATTCTTGCACATAAAACTAATATCAAGCAATAAGTGGTCAGACTGGCAGCTATACAGAGTACATTGTATACCATGTCATTCCTTTATTTATAATAATTTAATGGCCATTATGTTTATATCAACTTGTAGCAAATCTATATAGATTTTAGATCCATGAGAGAGTCTTCCTTCTTCCCCAAAGCTTCCCACAGTCTCTCATCCAGGGAAGTCCCAAAACCAGGGCTTACTCTACCAAAGGGGCCAAACAAGAAACAAGGCCCTTCAGGATCAGGAATCAAGGCCAATATAACATCTTGAATTGGCCAGAAAGATCTACTTCTTCACATCTATTCTAGGACTCTTATCTATCAACTGTTCTCTTTTATCTGCATGTTGAATCTATTTCATGGACATTCTCTCACTTGAAAACCTATCTATGCTTTCCAAATAATTCTCATTTAATACTTTATTTCCCTAAATCTGCAATTATTGGGGGGCAGAGCTAGGGAACCAATTGTGATGAAAAATCATCCCCTCACAGATACAGTTACCAATAAAATTCCAGGCAAGCAACTTTCCGAATATTCCTTTATATATATATGCATGTATACAATATATAATTTGTGTTTTTCATACACATGATACTGTACCTGTTGGGTCATAACTTGTTCAATTTCAGCTAAGTTGTTAGCATCTTTCCATAACAATGAACCAAACCAATGTCACCGTCACATTTCTTCAAAGTGTCAGTTAAACCCGTTGCCTCTACTTATCACCATCCTCTGCTGAATTATCTCTAAAACTGCTTTTATGAAGACCACAACCAGTTTTCTCATCCTTCATTCAAGATCTCATTCTCAATTTCTGATCCTCACAATTCCAATAGCCTAGGTTGCTGAAGGTTTGCTTCCTCCTCTAGCTTCTATGATAATATCTTCTCCTACAGATTTGATTCCGACCCTCACCCTTGTCATTTCCATGAATCTTCTCATAATTCAGGCCTTTATCACTTCTCATTTGGATAGTTATGAAGTCCCAACCCTAGACCTACCTCTCCCTACTTCACTCTACATTCTATTGCTCAATTTTCCTGCTTTTATACTCACTATGGTATTTTGTTACACCTTAATATTGCCAGATAATTATAATTTGTAAATCATTTGCATAGCTGACCAAAAATAAGCTTACACTATCTACAATTTCTCCGGCTGCCTTCCGAAGAGGTTTTATTCTGGTATCATTCTTAGTATCCTGAGTAGGGTGTAAGTGAGTGAGGTTCAAAAAATTAGGATATTGTTCAACTTCTCTGTGCCTGAAAGGGTAAAAAATTGAGGGAGATGGGAAAAGCCAGAGAAGAGCAATGAAACTGGGAATACTGACAGGCTGTGTGAGGAAATGGCTATGGTGGAGGAAAAGGTAGCCACAGAGAATCTAACTCTTGTTCATTTTCAGGGTTGTCCAAGATTATAACCCATCTTAACCATGAAGACCCTGTGGAATGATATTTAGAGAAACAATTTATGACTTTCACAAAAAAGCCATCCCTTTAACATGAACAACTGAGAGACCAAGGCAAGGGCAGGGGTTGCTGGCTGTAGCTACATCAGAAGTAGCCCCACACTACAGGGCCCTCTGAAACATACTGACGACCTTCTGCTCTAGAATTTATACACAGATTTGAAAAACCAAGATCAAGCAATTGCCCAAGGAAATATCCAACCCAAACCTAGCTTTATAAATAAAAGGAGATGCTGGAAGGTTTACAAGTACACAGCAGAATGGTTTAAGGAGGAGGTTCACTGTCCTATAGTCATCACATGCTAAAGTTGAAGCTATACTTTCAGTTCAAAAGTTAAACCAAAGCTCTTTATCACCATAAATCACGCTCTACAGTAAGAAGTATAGAGAAAAGAGAATTACAGAACCAAGAGAATCAACACAAATTAAAGGCTTTTTGTTTTGTTTTTATGTATCAGAAGCCAACTTTCATCTTGACCACAAAGATCTGAGTCAACAAACTGTGCCCTACATTTTTTTAAAAAGGTATTATTAAAAGCATTGCTTTATTTACTTGAACCTCAACAGACTTAAACAATGAAAATGAATTAGGGAATACTTACTCAAGTCCATATCTTAGGTATCTTTATAACCCTACACACAAGGAATTCTCTTAAAGCAAAAGTGATGTGAACCACACCTAACCTGAGTACTCTCTCCCCCCTTTCTCCAATCTTCAATCATGATGCTGCTCAATGCTGAAGGACAAGAGGCCATGTGATTTTTACAATTTGAAGCTTCTTGCCCCAAACCTCAAACAGATATTTCCATTTAATTCACCATTGTCCACTATTTTAGTGGTCTTTTCCCTGTTGTAAATCAATAGCTTAGTAATTACACAAGAACTTCTCCATCTACCATATGGTCACTACACCAACCTCTGTGTCTAAACACAGGCAAAAAAAGATGTTTAAACATGACTAGAGTAATTTATTTTGTCAGGATCTTCATAAATTGAATGGCTCTGCCCATTGCTCTGAGATTTAATTCAAGTGTGCAGGTGGATAAACAGATCTTAATTCTCAGCTTTGATGACCATGTTTATTTACTCTCTCTGTGAGCTTCAACTTTTCCAACCCTAAAGCCCGCTGAGATCCAGAGCCTCATCATTCCAACCAAAACAGTTTTCTAAATCTAGACCCACCCAAAATTCTAAAGATGAAATATATCTCATAAAACATGGAAAATCCTAAAAATAGTCATAAACAGTGATTCTAGCACACACCCACACATATCCCCTTGGTGGGAAAAGGAATATTATATTTAGCAAACAAGAAAAACCATGAGGCTGAAACAAGGTAACAATACCTAGATCACAAACAGTTATATCAAGAGAGAAAAAAGCAGCCTAAGTATTATTCTTTATTATTAATTCTAATTAGTTGATTTGTGTTCCCCTTAAATTACAAAGTAAGTTTAGCCTTTTTATGAATTCTGGTATTCTAAAGTCTGGCCCTTTGTTAAATCCAGTTATTCACATTTATCTCATAGAGCATTTTATGTAGGTGTTGAATGCCCATGTGTTTCTAATATACTCCTGACTTTTAAAAAAATGTATTCCGTTGTTTCTGCAGTTAGCTCTTGCCAAGAAAGAAGAAATCTGAATTCCTTCTAGGTGAAGGCATCCATCCTGACAAAGGTACAGATTTCTAATTCTGAAAATAATAAGACTGAACAGTGGGCTGTTGGCATCTTAGCCTCACTCTGTATTGGCTGGTCAAATAATGTTGCAAGTTCAACAAATTTTTAAATGAACAATTAACTTCATCAATTAATATCACAAAATTGCTAATGTATGTCTCTTCTTAACCTCAAGTTCAAGATATGTATTTAAGGAAGAAAAAAACCCATAGAAGGAGCAGGATTCAGAGAGGTAGGGGGGAAACCCACCTCTGGCACCAATAACAGGGAACTTGCATGCGGATGCTATACAAGTCAAGTTGGACACATTCTCCCCACTAGATCTTGGCAGCAGTGGTATAAAAATCCTGTAATCATGTATACTACCAAGCTCAAACTCAATTAAGCAATGTAATGAATTAATGTGCCACACAAGATTTGACCAAAATGGCAAATGCCTATCTTAAGATACTTTGCTTAGTTTTATATAAAATTATAAATATTTAAATATCAAACCCAGTAGTCTGTTTGTGACTGTAAAGACAACAAATTTTAATGCTAGACCATCACCATTATAAGCATCATGCCTTAGATAGAAAATAAATACCACAATCAAAAATGTTAATAAAGCTTAAAGGTAAATTTCTAAATTTCCTTTAATATTTAGAAGGGCTATATTAACATAAATTTAATCTAGAAAAAAACTGATAATCAAGAGCAAAGCTTGTATCAAAAATTTCAAAATTCTAGAACTCCTAGAATTAAACTGTATTTATGGCTGGGCAATGGTGGCTCACGTCTGTAATCCCAGCACTTTGGGAGGCGGAGGCGGGCCGATCACCTAGAGGTCAGGTGTTCAAGATCAGCCTGGCTAAGATGGTGAAACCCCATCTCTACTAAAAATACAAAATTAGCTGGGCATGATGGCACATGCCTGTAATCCCAGCTACTCAGGAGGCTGAGACAGGAGAATTGCTTGAGCCTGGGAAGCAGAAGTTGCAGTGAGTTGGGATCATGCGCCACTGTACTCCAGTCAGTAAGACTCCATCTCAAAAAAAAAAAAAAAAAAAAAACCCATATTTTCTCAGAATCTTTTTATCTTTTCTTGATTTCTTTAATAGAGAATGATATTTTTAGGTACAAGGCTTACAAAGCTTTAACCTCCCAAGAAGCATTAACTTTGAGAAACTCATTGTTACCTAATATTATTTAAAAATTAATAAATCATATCAATTAGGAATGAAAGATTGGACGTATAATTGTCTAGGAGTATTTCCTTGGGAAAATGGTATTTATAAACATTTGCAAGCCTCTCAAATATGGGAATCATCTCTACAAATGAATATTTTTAATGACATCAGGATTAAAGGTCTTTAATCAGATCATTTGGCTTCTCCTATTAAAATATATATTTCACTGTACAAAAACTCAAAGCTAGGAGAAACTAGGAGTTTTCATTTGTTTTGAGACAAAGTCTTACTGTGTCACCCAGGTTGGAGTGCAGTGGCACAATCTTGGCTCACTGCAACCTCCACCTCCAGGATTCAAGTGGTTCTCGTGCCTCAGCTTCCCAAGTAGTTGGGACTACAGGCTTGTGCCACCACACCCAGCTAATTTTTGTATTTTTAGTAGAGACGAAATTTCGTCGCATTGGCCAGGCTGGTCTCGAACTCCTGGCCTCAAATGATCTGCCTGCCTCAGCCTCCCAAAGTGCTGAAATTACAGGCATGAGCCACCGCGCCCAACCAAACCTAGGAGTTTTTAAATATTCGGGGAGAGAGAGTCACAGATCTATTTTTAACACACAAAGTGCTAATATCTTCCAAAAAAAAATGAAGAAAATTACCAGAACTATTAGCCCTTAAATACTCTCCAGTGCCAGCACCATTCCAGTCGTAATCCTCATACACTGGCACCTCCGAAGGACATTCACAACCTGGATTAACTATGGCCATAGCGTGGGTCACTGGAAAAATACATATATTTAACACAGCACAAAAGAAACAGAAAGGATCTATGAGGTACGTGTCATGAACGCTTCAAAGTCGATTTAATTAAGATGTCACAGGGCATCTCAGAATACTTAATAACTATGGTTCAAGGAAAGACGATGAACTGAGGTATGGTTGCAAAATAAATGTGGAGTCTTAGGTGGTTCTGTTTGAGGGCACAATGGACCTGCATAGAACATGATAAACACATTCTCATTCTAACAATTTACAGACATCATTAACATTCGAGATAATCTGTCAAACTGGAGGAGATTTAAAGGATACAGACCAAAGCAAATAATCACGGTGGTCATCAGAAGAAAAACAACTTTGGTTCAATACATTTTACCTTGAAACAAAGCAGTGTCCCTTCAACATTTCCCACCCAAAACATAAGCAGCACATGTGGCTTGTGCATCTGGTGGGGGAGTCAGAGATATTCCAAAGGAGCTGCTGATGTATATCAATGGCAATGAAAGGTACTTTTGAGAAATATTTTTGTGGGGGACACATCAATAGCAATGCAAGATACTTTTGTGAGTTTTGTGTTTTTTGTTTGAGTTTTTTTAAATCATGGGCTTAGCACCACAGAGAGAGGCTCAAGGAAAGCTAAATGTAGCACTTTGTCAAGCCAGTTCTGTGCCCTGGCCAACTGAGAACCAGTCAGAGTGAGAAGTTCAAGTAGAACAGGATTCAATTGAAATAAGTGGGACTTAGAAATTCTCCAGGGAACTCCCCGGCACGGTGGCTCATGCCTGTAATCCCAGCACTTTCGAAGGCCAAGGCGGGCAGATCACCAGGTTAGGAGATTGAGACCGTCCTGGCTAACACAGTGAAACCCCGTCTCTACTAAAAATACAAAAAAATTAGCCAGGCGTGGTGGCGGGCACCTGTAGTCCCAGCTACTCAGGAGGCTGAGGCAGGAGAATGGCCTGAACCAGGGAGGTGGAGCTTGCAGTGGGCAGAGATCACGCCACTGCACTCCAGCCTGGGCAACAGAGCGACACTCTGTCTTAAAAAAATAAAAATAAATAAAAATAAAATCATTAAAAAAATTAGCCAGGCGTGGTGGCAGGCGCCTGTAGTGCCAGCTACTCAGGAGGCTGAGGCAGGACAATGGCGTGAATCCGGGAGGTGGAGCTTGCAGTGAGCCGAGATCGCGCCCCTGCACTCCAGCCTGGGCGACAGAGCAAGACTCCGTCTCAAAAAAAGGAAAGAAATTCTCCAGGAAACATTTCCAAAAACAGTCATGAATACCCCAAATCAAGTAAAAAGATAAAACACAAGAAAAAAGTTATCTGTAGGCCCCAGTAAGAAATTAAAATCCTGAGACCTCAATTTAGCATAAACAATTCCCCAAATGATGAAGCCCTTCCCATAATTAACACTTTGGGAAACCAAGCCCTATAAGAATTACTCCCCTTTTTCCCCCTAGAAACTCTTTTGACAGAAAAATCTTAATGCATATCCCTACACTAGACGTTAATTCTCACAGGTAATGAAAAAAAGTGTACAATTAACGATCACAACACATGCATCAGAAAACTGAACTATTTAAGTGGGAAAATATGCTACCAGAATCACGAGCTCCTCAATTTGTACAACTGCTAACACCAATAACATTAATTAGTTGATGAATTAGAAGTAAAACATAGGATGGTTGGGTGTTGCTCATTTTTCCAGAAAAAGATGATGTTTTTGAAACAAGGGAAGAATCACATCCTAAATTCTATAAAATAAGCCACCTGCTTGAACCAGTGAGAGAAAAAAATATATATACTCCATAAAATTCTTCTAATACCAAAAGAAAAGTATGCTTAAAGTTAGCATGTGTATGTTGAACAACAAGAACACACGGACACAGGGAGGGGAGCATCACACACCAGGGCCTGTCCGGTGGGGGGTCGGGGCAAGGAGAGGGGTAGCATTAGGAGAAATACCTAATGCATGCGGGGCTTAAAACCTAGATGACGGCTTGATGGGTGCAGCAAACCAACATGGCACATATATACCTATGTAACAAACATGCACATTCTGCACATGTATCCCAGAATTTAAAGAATAATAAAAAAAAGCTAGCATGCGTGCTATCCTATAAGCCTTAGCTTGAAACTGCTGTGTTGTACAGATTACTTATGCCAAGTATTGGCTGGAGCTTTCACAACATACTTAAAAGACCCTGTGGAAATGTTGACAGACTGCTAGTGCTAATGGTAACCCCAGCATGAGCAGATCTAAATATATACATTTATGAAGATTGCAAAACCACCAGCCTCACATGGTTCCATGTTTATACAGGGAGATAATCCAATTATTTAAATAGAAGAAAACAAACTGCTCACAAACAGAGCCAGATTTTTGTTCCATAAAGTACTTAAATACTTCTTATACTAACACAATTTAAAAACGGTTTTGCATACTTCCTAAGAAATGGAATGTAAGTGCCATAGTGTCTGACCTATCCAACTGCCTGTTGGATAATCTTCCCCTCCTGCCTATCCAAAATTAAATTGTTTTTTTAAAAAAGAGGGGTAGGATGGACTCTATTTAATGTATAATTCTCACCGTGTTTAAGTTATTCAATTATCCCTCATATACCACCTGCTTCCTAGAATAGAAACTAGTTGGTCACTCCTGCTTACATCACTGTCTTAATATTAAAAACAATAAATGGAAACAAACCAGATGACTTATTTGGTGTCATAAACACAGCCCTCAAGAAGAATCAGTGTCATAACTAACCAGATCAAAGAATCCATGTGTTTTAAATGTGGAAACTTCCATGGGTTTTACCACTGTGTTTTAAAATTGAGAATGGCCACTCTTGTTAACTATACTATTTAGAGAAAGGTTTCTTTAAACAAAGATAATTTTTTCAATTGCCTTAATAAAAAGCACATTAACAGACACCTAAAGTTTACAAATGTTATTACGGAATACTATACTATCATGCAAAAAAGTGAGTTTTCTACAATGTAGTTCACTGTTGGTAAAAGTCACATGTTAACAAAAATCAGAATGATTACTGAATCTCCAGACTTGCACAGAATTTGGACCTCAATATTTTTTTTTTTTTTTTTTTTGAGACGGAGTTTCATTCTTGTTGCCCAGGCTGGAGTGCAGTGGTGTGATCTCGGCTCACCACAACCTCTGCCTCTCGGGTTCAAGTAATTCTCCTGCCTCAGGCTCCCACGTAGCTGGGATTACAGGCACGCACCACCACACCTGGCTAATTGTGTGTGTGTGTGTGTGTGTGTGTGTGTGTATTTAAGTAGAGACAGGGTTTCTCCATGTTGGTCAGGCTGGTCTCGAACTCCTGGCCTTGGGTGATCCGCCAGCCTCTGGTGATCCTCTGGCCTCAGCCTCCCAAAGTGCTGGGATTACAGGTGTGAGCCACCGTGCCCGGCCTAACCACTGGTCTGCATTTAACATTTATAAGCAGGTTATTTTGACATGCTTTGTTGATTTGCTAACTTCACAGCAATCCATACCTTAGACCCAGTTTGAAATCTAATTGCTTAACTATCCTTACTCTAACAAGGTTCTCTCTATTACGAATAAGAAGAAATTAAAAAACAGCAAAGTCAAAATAAGGGTTAAAAAGAAAAAAAATTAACCCCGGGGAACATGCTACAGGACAGATTGCAGGCTACATGCTTTCACACTTTTTGAAAGTAATTCTTCTTGTGTATAATTTTCATTTATCAAAGTGAATAAACAGATCAGAGAGTTTTTAAAAATCTTTCCAAGATCATAGTTTGTGACAAATTTGAATGCAATTCTGACCTTTAACTTCAAAATCCTGGCTGTTTATTTCCTCATTAAACAATATATGTACAGCACCTAGGGGAAGAAATGCATTATACCATAATTTAAATTTCGAGAACTTTCTTTCAAATTGGGCCATACCCTCATGATTCGTTCGCTGTTCCTTTCCTCCGTTTTTAGCTACAACAAAATAATCAAAGTTCCTTTGGATGATTAGTCACTAAAAATACTATGCTAATTTTTCCTAATACAACTAGAACTATAAACCAACAAAATTAAGATATCACCCACAAAAACACTTCAGAGTAAAACTGCTGATCCATCAAAAAGGATAATGGGGGAAACTGAGTTACAAGTTTCCTCTGGCGGAGGTTAAAGAGAAATCTTCAGAATTATAAATGGAAAATCTTTTACTGTTTGGGCATTCAGCAAAAGGCCAGCACTTTTTAAAGAGGGATCTCCACTTGACAAGTTCAAAGAAAACAAAAATCACCCCCAAACCATGCAATTTCCTGCAAATGGGCCACTCTCCTCACTGTCTTTGAAGATAGATCCTGCCCTGGCTAAGGGGCCTTTGAAGTAACACAGCAAGCATACCTATGTAATTAGAAAGCCTGAGTATACCACTCAAATGATCAAAACTAGACTTTACAAATGCATGAAAGCCAGAGGAATGAAGTGAACAGTTTTGGAGAGGAATTTGTCACTGCTTATTGACCATGAATCTCCTTCAACTTCTCCAATTCTTGGAAACCAAAAGCAACCTGCATCTATATTCATGGAAAACTGTAAATGGTACTTGATCACTCTCAAAAAGTGGCAAAACTATAAGTGTATGTATATGTAGCCAGATATGTATATAGACATGTAGGTTTATACATATGTAATATATGTGTGTATACAAATGTATACATATGATTTTCTGAGTCATTTAAGTATAATTTACAGATATTCTGCCCTCTTATCTCTAAATTTTTCCGTAATCAGTACGTATTTCCAAAAACAAAGACATTGCTTTACATCAACCATATTTGATATACTATTTTTTAATCCTCACTCTATAATTATGCCAACAATGTCCTTTATAGTTCTTTATTTTTTTCCTACATTAGAATCCCTTTTAAGATAATGTATCATATTAGGTTTGAAATCTAACCCAATATGATGGGTTTGAAAATCATGTCTCCAAGTCTCCTTTAATCTGGAGTTCTTTCATGAGCTTAACAGTTTTTAAGAGAACAGGTCAGTGATTTACAACATGTCTGTCTGGGTTTGTCTGATGTTCCCTCATGATTGGTGGTATATTTGGGGGATAATGTATGAAGCGATGTTTTTTCCTGTGCATCATGTTAAGAGGCACACAATGCATTTTGGTCCCATTACTAGTGATGCTAACTTTGATTGCTTGGTTAAGGTGATGTCTGCTAGGTTTCTATACTGTAAAGTTGCTATTTTTTTCTGTAATTGGTATTTTGAGAGGTGACATAGTAAAACTGTATAAATATCCTGCTATTCAAACTTCCACACACTGGTTTTGGCGTCCAAGAATTGATGATTCTTGCCTAAATAAACTATTGCTGTCAGGTTGTCGAAGGTGATTCTTTAACTCCGTCATTTCCTCCCCATTTATTAGTGGGAATGCTAGTTTTAGGGAGGCCTTTCCCTTCTCGCTCGTTTGTCTGTCTGCTTGTTTGTTACGTCAAACAAGCAGACAGAAAAGTACGCGTGAATTTTATTCAATGGGCTATAGGCTGTTACTGTCTTTAATACTCAGATTATTCTAGATTTGTTCAGTAAGAGCTCTCCAAAATGTTGTAGTTTTTAAGTTGTATTTTATGTGCATACTATCAAGTGCTTTGGGGTAAAGGAGGAGGAGATGTAATTTATCCTGAAAGAGCTAAGAAATAGGGAGTAACACGACTTGGGTCTTGAAGAGAATACAGGAGTTTGCCTGATGGAACAAGATTTCCAAGTCTGAGGTACAGCACGTACATAAACGTACAGATGTATGCACAGGATTGGGGAATGCAAGGATAAAAAGTTTACTATGTCTGATACACCTTGGCTGATTGTATTGGCCATTTATCTTTCACATAAATAGCAAAAATGAAAGGAGTCACTCAATACTTGAACACAAGGAAGAACTGTTAATACAGAAATTAAATGTTATCATGGGCCTTTTTAGAATAGCATATAGAAACTGTGATCCTAGAAGTATAATCCCATACTTTAAGAATGTAATTTTAAAAGTTCAGAAGAAACAGGTTTTTGTTTGCAGCCAAAGTTTCTAAATTAGAATCTAAATTAGAAGGACATTTACAAAATAAGAACATCTTTATATAGTCCCAAAGGGGAAAAGAAGAGTGATATTCTAGAGAATTCAACACAGTTGCATAGGAAGTTCTCTGATGAATTCAAACATTTTAAACAACATGTACAAAAGGATATATTGAGGGGAAAAAATAATATCAAAAGAAATGTGAAGGTTAAAATTTCCTAATATTTATGAAACATTATTTTTAAAGCAAGTTTAATTTTAAAAAATTAAGTTCACTTACTAAGTTATAATGTAATATTAGATGCAAGAAGTAGGAAGACTATGGGGTTTTTTGGTCTATTAAAAATAGGGACCTTCAAAGTGAAAAGGAAAAGATCAAGCATAGCTTAAGAAGAAGATATTAAAATATAAGACAGACAAGAAGGCTCTAATTATTTACATTTTTATAGATTTTTAATACTGGCAAATTGATTCTGGAAAAAAAAAAGAGGAATTCAAGAAGAAAGAAGGATAAATGTCTGATTTTCAATATGTTGGGAAAAGTGAACTTTACAAACTCTGAATTCTGAAAGAGATTGTAGGACACCACGATTGTAAACACTGTATAAACACCTTACCTGGTGTAAGTCACTAAGTCATATCAAAACTATCATTATTTAAAAAATAATTTCCCCTGCATTCTCTCCCTCTGTATGTGTCAACATTTATATTTGTTTATATCTACATACACACAGATCTAAAGGTAGAGATGAAAATGCACACACATAATTGTTTTGGTGAACTATTTGAAAGTAAATTGCAGACATCGCAATACATCACCCTATATTCTTCAGCATGTACCTTCTAAAAATAAGAACACTGTTTTACATAACCACAATACCATTGCCAGATCTCAGACATTTAACATGGACTTAAAGTATTACTAATATGTTGTCTATATTCCTATTTCTTCATTTCTCCCCCAAAATATTGTGTTTTTCCCACCTATCTTTAGAAACCTATCAAGGGCCATGCATTGTATTCGGTTTAGTCTTGTTTAATTTAGAGCAGTTCCTCCACTATTTTTTGCCTCTCTTGACACTGAGATTTTTAGACTCCAGGCTAGTTGTCTTGTAAAATATTCTACAATCCACAATTGAATGATTGCGGCCACATAGATTCACCATTTTGCCATCACTAATGTAATAACTTAATTTAGACAGAGATCATCACCATCCAAATACCATTTGGTGAAAGTTTATTGGGAAAAAATATACCACCCAAGAGATTATGTATTAATCACAAATGAGAAAAGTTGCCTTTATAATGGAGAGATTTGGCCAAACTTACATTAACCAAGTAATCAAAACTAGAATCACCAATAATGGGACAAACTGCCTTACATGCCTGCTGATGTGATGCAACAGAGAGTACACGTCTGCCGAAAAGTCTTGTCAAAGACACATTCTTGCAGTTACTTCATAATCACAAAGACTCCAATTTCATCTTCAGGCAACCAGAACTTGACACTGTAGAAACCCCATTTCTTCCTCTTTAAAAACTCTTCATTTTTATTCAGAGTACCCCCAAGAACAATGTATTTCAAAAAAAGAATGTGGCAGAAGGAGAAAATAGCCAGTAAATAAAGACTGTGAAGACCTTGAATTTAGCTCAACCTCAGAGCTAATCAAGTTGTGCACATGCCTGTAGTCTCAGCTACTCTGGAGGTTGAGGCAGGAGGGTCACTTGAGCCCAAGAGTTTGAGGCTGCAGCACACCATAATCAGGCCTCTGAATAGCCACTGCACTCCAGACTGAGCAACATTTTGAGACCCCATATGTATAAAAAAAAATTAAAAATACACCTTGCCTGTCTCAAAAAAAAAAAAAACAGAGCTAATCACTAGGTTCATACACATAGGCATTCACGTATGCAGTACACACATGCCTGCACACACATACACCCAAGGGAGTGTAGTAAAAGAAGAAATTAGCTATTCTCTGGAAAGATCAGTTCATTGTCTTGGTATATAAACATTTCTAGGGCCACCGTATATGTTTATGCACTACAGAGCGCAATTTTGTTTTATCTGCACCATTTTTTTCCCTCTAGAAAAATTTTAATGTGAAAACCCAAATTTCTTGCTTTTTTTCTAATAATTAGATGGCATGGCCCACATTCCTGCTTGATAATCATTAACCAGAGCCGAGTAGCAGCTGCCTGCTTTAGAATCCATCTATTTAACACAGAGTTCATCACTGTTGGGTAGCCTGTGGCCTTCCTTACTCACAGAAGTACCTAACTGCCTGGCCTCTGAGGATTCAGCTCCACAAAGAGCACAAGACACCACAGCTCATATTATCACAGACAACCTCTTACTAACATCCAGCTCACTCAACTCATGGAGAGGTTGCAATCGTCTTACAAACCACTGCAATCTCCTCACTGTGAATTATTAATCATGAAATGGCATAAACATATTGGTGTTATCATATAAGTAATATGCTTAAATTATATGTATTAATACATATTAATCTATTATAAACACATTTAAAATGTACCCTAATTTCATAATATATCAAATATACTTTGTACAATGGTTTGCTCAATGTAAGTCTATGTTCATAGGGTAATTAAAGAGTCTCCTGAAAGGCTATCTAAAAGGGTCATAAACTGCAAAAAAATAAAGAAAGAAAGAAAAAGGTAAATTTGACTGAAACAACAAACTTCTTTGCAAGAAAGTACATAAACTAGAAAAGGTCATTGAAACATACAATAATGGTAAATTTTTTTGTATAAAGAACACTGGCAAATCAAAATGAAGAAAACTCCTTTCAGAAAAGGAAGTAAAAATATAAATAAGCTATTGAACAAAAGTAGAAATTAATTAGACATGAAAAGATGTATAATGTATCCAATCTCATTATTGACAAAATGCAAATCAAAATAAAGAGTCACCCCTACACAAAATTAAAGTTTAAGGGACTGAGGATTTTAACAATTGGTAAGCATTCAGGAAATTAACATCTTATATACTGCTGGTGGTAATGTAAGTTGGTATAAATCCCTAGAATTGGAACTATTGAACTTTTCCTTTGTAATATTACTTCTATGAAATATGAATTTCATAGAAATTTCATGTGAATTTCATAATATTACTTCTAGGAATCTAGCAAAGAATTGGATAAATGCAGAAATACATACAATTTATATAATAGCATTTGCTTTTATAGTGAAAGGACAGTAAACAGCCTAAATGTCCATGAATAAAATACTGAATAACTTACATTAGGTATAAAATATTGACTACAAAGAACCACTGATTATGCGCAGCAGTGTTAGTTAATATATAGACAAGGCTCTATATAGAATGGGGGGTAGACTATAAAAACAGTGTAGGATCCTATTTTAAAAAGTCACACACATTACATGTGATTAAATAATATTTGAATATTAACTGATAATTTTAAAATTTATTTTTAGCTCTTAGCTTTTTCTTCATTCAAATGCTCAAGTGGAATTCACTGGCTCAAAGGAAAGTTTCTCAAGAAAAAGAAGTACAAATGGTCAAATTTTGAGTTTCCAAACAGAATTTTAAAACTCTTGGAAGAGACAAAAATTTTCTCTTTCCTTTAATTTTATAGCATTATAAGACACTGAATAGGCTGGATGCGGTGGCTCACACCTGTAATCCCAGCACTTTGGGAGGTTAAGGTGGGCATATCACTTGATTCCAGGAGTTCAAGACAAGCCTGGATGACATGGCAAAACTCCGTCTCTACAAAAATACCAAAATTAGTCAGGTGTGGTGGCACATGCTTGTAGTCCCAGCTACTTGCAAGGCTGAGGCAGGAGGATCACTTGAGCTTGGGAGGCGGAGGCTGCAGTGAGCTAAGATTGTGCCGCTGCACTCCAGCCTGGGCAACAGAATAAGGCCCTGTCTCAGAAAATAAAAATTTTTAAAAAATTAAGAACAAAAAAGATACTGAATTGAGTATCAAAAACCAGAGACAAAAAAAGACTCAGAGCAAAAGTTTTTCATAAGCATAAAGGGCTAAGTAATCTTTCACAGCCAATTATCTGCTTAGACAAATAAAGACCCCATGAGTCAGCAGCGGAGTAGGGAGAGAAGAAAACACTGAGTTCTGGTTGAGTGGGTCTCTACAAAGGTACACGTGCTATAACCTTTGGGAAATGGAACAAAAGATAATGCATATCCTGCCCTGACAAATGTGGGAAATAAAACAAGAAGATAGCTGCAAAGCCCAAGGAAGCAGCAGGATCCAGGGATGCTCCTTCATCCCAGACATTAAATGAGCAGGATGCGAGACATGGTAGTAAGATGTTCGGGGCAAAGAGGGCCTGAGATGTCCTCTTGAGCCCGAAGCAGTATAGTAGGCCATCCAAAATATCTTACACTCCAAGAAGAGTTCAGAAGTGGCTTAGAGAGTGAGCAAGAAGACAACTTCACAGTCAGGACAGAGATGCAGAGAGCCTGGACACATGAACAGAGCCCTCATGAATGTGTGATATGCAGGGGTTGACGTGGGGGCAGATGCAGAAGAGTGAAGATCAGTAAGGTCAGCACATGCAGGGGACAGGAGCATCAGGATGATATGAGGTCTCCATCGCTTTCCCTCCCCTGGCAAAACTTGATGCAAGCCTTGGTGAAAAGGCAGGGAAGGAAGGAAGAGCACACCCAGAAATAAAAATGAGAAAACATTTCATTAACAAGACACAAGATTTACCAGAATTCATTTTCCATGACTAAGAGAAAGAAAGACCAAGATAGAAACTAATGCAAGTTTAGAATGTAAAGTGCCAGCCTGAGCAATATAATGTGACCTTGTCTCCACACACAAAAAAATTTTAAATTAGTGGGGCATGGTGGTGTACATCTATAGTCCCAGCTACTCAGGAGGATGAAGTGGGAGGATCGCTTGAGCCCAGGAGGCAGAGGTTGCAGTGAATCGAGATCGCGCCATTGCACTCCAGCCTGGGTGACATAGTGAGACTCCGTCCAAGAAAAAGGAAAGGAAAGGAAAGGGAAAGGGAAAGGGAAAGGGAAAGAGAAGGAAAGGAAAAAAGAAAAGAAAAGAGAAAAGGAGAGGAGAGGAGAGGAGAGGAGAGGAGAGGAGAGGAGAGGAGAGGAGAGGAGAGGAGAGGAGAGGAAAGGAAAGGAAAGGAAAGGAAAGGAAAGGAAAGGAAAGGAAAGGAAAGGAAAGGAAAGGAAAGAAAAGAAAAGAAAGTAAAGTGACTTGGTTGCGCCCATAGGTACGTGTCTTGGAGGACATTTCTAATCTTTTACATACACACAAAAAATCGTAAATTATATTTATATTTTTTAAAGTCTTGCAAAAAAGACAAAAATATTAACAGTGATTACTACAAGGTAGTATGAATCAGTTTTCTTTATTGTGTTTGGCACTTCATAAATGTCTTGCAATGAACTCATATTGCTTTAATAGAGAACAGAGTGATTTTGCAATAAAAGGTAAATGACAATTATTCTCTCTTCAAAGGTTTTAAAGAAGAATAATTTGGCTTTTAAAATAATTTTGGTACCAAAGTACACGGATTATTTCTTAGTTTTTGCTTTAAAAGTTGTCCAGCATTTCATATATGGCAATTGAGAAAAGAAAAAGTTCTTAGCTTAAATCCATGACTTACCTGAAAGAACAAAGTAGAATGTGTGCCGTTTGAACCACATGCATGGAATGCACAAGGTTATCCGTGCAGAGGAAATAATTGGGCAGGGAAGAGTTACTGTCTCTTTAAAAAACACATAAAGCCTTAATTTGCTTAAAATACAAGAACCCAAAGGCCTTAATAACCTTAATTACAATTTCCTCCAAGTAGAACATTCACAAGCCTTAAATCCCTTTACTGAGTTTTACTGCCAGTAATTAAGCAAAGTACACAGAGCTGAAAGAGTACGTGTGTTTAATAGAATCGAGAAACATTTATGTCATTTAAGCCTCCATTTTTCAATACAAAATGGAAATAAGAAAAAGAGAAAGAGCTGGGAAGAATACAGAATAGGTGGAAAGAAAATATTTCTGGACGAATTCAACATCCAAATAACTATAGTATTTGGATCCTGTTCATATAAATAATTTGTTTTCATTATTCCTTTACCTTTCCAAAAACATAGTTAGTGGAAAAGCTGAAACCAAGACTGGTTTTTTAAACTACAGCACTAAGTTGGCAAGCATGCTTTAAAGTCTTGCTATACAAAACATGGTCCTCAAACCTGCAGCATCAACATCACCTAGAAGCTGAATCTCAGACCTTCCTCATCCCACACCTTGTGTATTGCAGAATCACGGGCCTCACTCTACTGGTGAATCCAAATCTGCTTCTGAACAAGATTCTCAGTTGATCCCTACACATTGCTGTAAGGCAATTCAGATCTAAGTTTTGAATTCAGCCCTTCTCCCTCAAAATAGTAAGGAAAACAGATAATCTGCACCCAAAAACCCTAAAATTACATGTGTGTTTTCCTACATATAGATGAAAATCCATTCAAATGGAATTTCAAATATCTTTCTATTAGAAAAGTCAAGAATCATAACTGAAGTAGAAACTTCTTTTATAATCTCAAACTGCAAATTGAAAATGGATGATGTGTAAGAGAAATTCCAAAAGTAGGGGCTCTATTCCTATGGTAATTAATTGATCCTATTCAACCTATAGTATGGGAAACTACTAGTTCAAGAAGTATCACTATAGTCAATTACAGGATATATAATAAAAAGATCTTCCAAGAAAGTTTAAGCTTTAAGAGCACACTACGTAAATGAGAATTAACAAAGATTAGAAAATATAAAAGTTAAGGTTTTCAAGTTTTCATTCATTGACATTTACAACCCTCATGTTGGAATTTATTCTAAATTTACAACCCACACAAACCTGGCACAGATCAGAGCCTAATGGGTCTTGCCACATTGGATCAGGCTCCCAATTCTTGCTGTCCAGGTTTCTGATGATGGCACCAAGGGATATGCTGTGGGAAGAATGGCTGTTCTTTGATGTCAACCCCAAAGGTTAGGAGTGAACCCAAAACATCCTAGCTCCCTGCAATAACCCATTATGGATCTGTCATCTACAAATTTAGTTAAATCATTTTTGAGGTTATTTGTATTTTCCACCCCTACTTCCTCTTAGAGTAATCGGTTCCATAAGTTCACACTCATTGAATAAGGTGATACTTTCTAGTCCCACTGCTCACCAAATGTTAGAATAAGGGTAATATTCTTACTATCAATACTATTTATATCATCTGTAATGTCAAAAACAAGGCCATATCTCCTTATAGAACTGTTTCTACATAAATTTCTATTGTTTTTCTTTTCTCCTCACAAGCAGGTACCTCCTTATCCTGTTTTAGAATCCTCTTTCTGTCTTCTCCAATTCCATTATATGTATTTTTAGGGGATTATCAGTCTATTACAAGGAGAAGGTATACTATTAATTTATTCAACGATAAGAGAATGTTCTCTACATGATTTCAAAATTCATTTCCTGATGAGTCAAAACTCAATCAATGCATAAAGAAAATGTGGTACAGATACAAAATGGAATATTATGCAGCCATAAAAAAGAACAAGATCACATCCTTTGCAGCAATATGAGTGGAGCTGCAGGTCATTGTCCTAAGTGAACTAATACAGGAACAGAAAACCAAACACCACATGATCACATTATAAGTGGGAGCTAAACATTGAGAACACAGGGACACAAAGGAAAGAATAACAGACACCAGGGCCTACTTGAGTGGGGAGGGTGGAAGGGGATCAAAACACTACCTACAAGTACTATGCTTATCGCCTGGATGACAGAACAATCTGTACGCCAAACCCCCATGACATGCAATTACCATACACAACAAACCTGCACAAGTACCCGCGAACCTAAAATAAAATTTAAAAAAAAAAAAAAGAAAACCTCAAAATCCTCAGGGATGCTGTAATCCCTGATCAATACTAGCAACTTAAACTAGAAACTTAACTTCTCATATTTATAGATTTGCTCTTTCTTTTTCTATTTTTGGTTGGTTTTTGTACTCACCCTTATACTTTTTCACCACTGTTGGTAAATTCATCAGCCTGTTTCTGTTTCTTTACACTCAAGCAAGCTCAAGGCTTGCCCTAAAATTTCTCCCTATCGGATTGGGTTTCTACCATTCAGTAGAGATTAGTATTAGTAGCCAAAAGCGAAACCTGCTGCATACTCTTTCAAAATAGTAAACTGACTTAAGACTACACTAATCATTATCAAAACAGATATATAGGCCAAAGGAACAGAACAGAGGCCTCAGAAATAACACCACACATCTACAACAATCTGATCTTTGACAAACCTGACAAAAACAAGAAATGGGGAAAGGATCCTCTATTTAATAAATGGTGTTGGGAAAACTGGCTAGCCATATACAGAAAACTGAAATTGGACCCCTTCCTTATACCTTATATAAAAATTAACTCAAGATAGATTAAAGACTTAAACTTAAAACCCAAGACCATGAAAACCCTAGAAGAAAACCTAGGCAATACCATTCAGGACATAGGCATGGACAACGACTTCATAACTTAAACACCAAAAGCAATGGCAACAAAAGCCAAATTGACAAATGGGATCTAATAAAACTAAAGAGCTTCTGCACAGCAAAAGAAATTATCATCAGAGTGAACAGGCAATCTACAGAATAGGAGAAAATTTTTGCAACCTATCCATCTGACAAAGGGCTAATATCCAGAATCTACAAAGAACTTAAATTTACAAGAAAAAAAAACTCCATCAAAAAGTGGGTGAAGGATAGGAACAGACATTCTCAAAAGAAGACATTTATGCGGCCAACAAACATATGAAAAAAACTTCATCATCACTGGTCATTAGAGAAATGCAAATCAAAACCACAATGAGATACACCATCTCACACCAGTTAGAATGGTGATCATTAAAAAGTCAGGAAACAACAGAGGCTGGAGAGGATGTGGAGAAATACGAACACTTTTAAACTGTTGGTGGGAGTGTAAATTAGTTCAACCATTGTGGAAGAGAGTGTGGCGATTCCTCAAGGATCTAGAACCAGAAATAACCATTTGACCCAGCAATCCCATTACTGGGTATATGCCCAAAGGACTATAACTCATTCTATTATAAAGACACATGCACACGTATGCTTATTGCAGTACTGTTCACAATAGCAAAGACTCGGGACCAACCTAAATGCCCATCAATGATAGACTGGATAAAGAAAATGTGGCACATATACACTATGGAATACTCTGCAGCCATAAAAAAGGATGAGATCATGTCCTTTGCAGGGACATAGATGAAGCTGGAAACCATCATTCTCAGCAAATTAACACGTGAACAGAAAACTAAACACCACATGTTCTCATTCATAAGTGGGAGTTGAACAATGAGAACACATGGACACAGGGAGGGGAACACCACACACTGGGGCCTGTCAGGTGGTGGGGGGGCTAGGGGAAGGATAGCATTTCTCACCTAATATAGATGACGGGTTGATGAGTGCTGCAAACCACCATGGCACATGTATGCCTATGTAACAAACCTGCACATTCTGCACATATGTCCCCTAAAGTATAATAAAAAAAAGAAAAGAAAATTCGGTAGATTGGAATAAGTTAGGGATGATGGAGTATTTGGGAGGAAAAAATAACACTACAGAAAAGCATGCAAATGTGAAACATATAAATTATAAGCTCCTGGAAAGACTAAGGGCCATATAAGAATTAAAGCATAATATAGCCCACTTCTTGATTAAAAAGAAATGCTTAACTTGCTACATATTTCCTTTGTAGAAAAATACCCCATATTATACCTGTGATTCATACGTTGGTTTCTTGGCCATAATAGAAGGAGCATAAGTATATCCTCTAATTCTATGGTGATAAAGTATTTTAGACATAAAGTTATATCACATTCTTGTGATGTATATACATATTTAGATTAATCTGGTTAATGGCTGGGCATAACTAGCCTTAGGGGAAAAAATAACCCATATCACCATTCTCCTGAGCAGGTTATGTAAATGTCAACAGTACTACCATTTATCTCATGTTCTAATCATACGTCATGCACACACACAAATAAACAACACTAGTATGAAAAGTGCCACAAACCCTATCTTGAGAATTTTTGCTAACACCTGAACACATGTGGTATGGTCACTTGAACCACGGCAAAGACTCTCTCCTTGAGCAAACAGTAGTCAGGTTCCTCTGAGCCCTCTTCTCTGGACTAGGCTTCAACTGTGACCCCTGTCCTTGTTGGGCCTACCTAGCAAGAATCCCGCTAAGTTAGCCAGAATCCCCCATCCTGGATTTCTGATCACTCTTGATATCTGATCAAATGCCTCACCCCCAACCCTCGATATCTGATCTTAAGTCAGATTAGCAAGAATCCCCCTACCCTTAATGTCTCCTCTTAGTAATTTTCCATCCAAACACCGCCACACCAGCCCCACTCCTTGTGTATAAATCCCCACTTTTTGTTGTGTATTTCAAATAGAGCCCAGTTCTATACTGAGGTATCTTTCCTCCTATTGCAATAATTTCTGGATAAAATCTGTTTTTAATCACTTTCACGACTGTCTGGCTCTGGTACTCTTTGACAGCCACCAAGAAAAATAAGACACCAACTATCGGCACCTATGATAACTTTTGAAGGTGAGGAAGAGAGAATGCAGAGAAAGGAAAGATACGATTCCAGTGGAGGCACAAGCCCCTAACTTCCACCACCCACTTGGGTGCTGGAGAAGAATGGGGAGGAAATTAGGAGTCAGATGTAACAAATGCTAGAGGAGTGCACGTCCGGAGGTTGAAAGCTGGGAGACAGGAAATGGCTACAAAAAAATCTCTGGTAAGAATCCAAGACCATCCAAAATAGTCAACTGCAAAGCAGAATAAGGACATTTTCTGGCATATAGGGTCTCAAATATATATATCCCAGGTATCTTTTCTTGGTAAGCTACTAAAGGATATATGCTCCACAAAAACGGAAGTAAACAAAAACAGTAAAAGAATCCAGGCAACAGAGTATTCGACACAAGTTAGAGGCAGAAGGAATTCCCCAAGATTATGCTGACAGGAAATCCCAAGTAAACACCTGTGAAGCAGGCTATAAAGCAGCCAGACTAGACTGCTGCAGACCAGCAATGCTGAAAGGTGTTTCTCCAAAAGGATAAAATAAGATAGCTAATATATTCAAACATACTAGGAAGGGATTTAGCAAACTGAAGAGCATTTAGAGTTGAATTTGAGAAGCACACACAGAGAAAAAAACCACGTTCAGAGAAAACAATAACTATATAGGATAGGAAATCTAACCAATATTTAACATATACACACACTATGTGGCTCAGCTTTGGATAATCTTCGCAAGGTTGACATGGTTTGGATGTGTGTCTCCACCAAATTTCACATTTAAATGTAATCCCTAGTTGTTGGAGGTGGGGCCTGGTGGGGCCTAGTGGGCAGTGCAGATTCTTCATGGCTTGGAGCTGTCCTGGCAATAGTAAGTTCTCATAAGATGTGGTTGTTAAAAGCGTGTGGCACCTCTTGCCAACTCTCTGTCTCGCTCCTGCTCTGGCCATGTGATGTACCTGCTCCCACTTCACCTTCCACCATGAGTAAAATCTTCCTAAGGCCTCCCCAGAAGCTGAGCAGATGCCAGAACCATGCTTCCCATAAATCCTACAAAACCACGAGCCAATTAAACCTCCTTCTAAAAAAAATAAATTACCCAGTCTCAGGTATTTCTTTTTTTTTTTTTTTTTTTGAGGCAGAGTCTCTGTTGCCTAGGCTGGAGCGCAGTGGCGCAATCTCGGCTCCCGGGTTCATGCCATTCTCCTGCCTCAGCCTCCCGAGTAGCTGGGACTACAGGCGCCCACCACCATGCCCAGCTAATTTTTTTGTATTTTTAGTAGAGATGGGGTTTCACCGTGTTAGCCAAGATGGTCTCGATATCATGACCTCGTGATCTGTCCGCCTCGGCCTCTCAAAGTGCTGGAATTACAGGCTTGAGCCACTGCGTCTGGCCAGATATTTCTTTACAGCAGTGCAAGAATGACCTAATACAATGGTTATAAGAATATAAATGCCAACTATTCATCCCTACAAAATGACAATATAACTCTACTAGGAGGATGGGGAAAAGAAGTGGGCTCTTGTGTAGTCAGGAAGGGAAACAGTGGAAGTAAGCTAAATACTTCTCTTCCATAGCAGCAATTCAGTAGATAATGCCCCAAATTAAAAAGCAGAGAAGAAGCAATAAAAGCAGTTATGGAAAGTTATAAACATAAATACCCAAAGGTTCTGAAAGTAGTCAAGGGGGGATGGGGAAGTAACAAGAAAGCATTGGAATGGAACAGTTTTTCATTACAGGCCTGACAGAACCATCTGGCTCCAAACAATGTATGGTACAACTTTGATAAAAACAAAATTTCAAAACAAAGAATAGGGTTATTTCATTTTAATATTAGTAATGAACAATTTGCCGATCTGGAGAAAATTTCAACCTTATGGAAATAAAGAAATTTCTAACTAAAGATTCAATTACATGGAACCTCCAAAAATCAAAGAGAGGGAAATATACAGCTGAATGTTAGTAGTCTGTGGGCTGTCAGCACTTAACATTACAATCTTCAAGTTCCTGGATTTGTTTTCCTAATTTCTACCAAAATAAAAGCCTTCCTAAAATTTGAAGTCTCAGTCTACAGAATCTTGCATCATTCAGCAATTAAGCAAAACTTAACTTGTTTGATGTAGAAAGAAAATAAATTATTTGCGTAATATTTTTATTCACTTAATGGCAGATAAAACTATACCCTCAATTCATATTTATACTTTCTTGCTAAGAGGGGACCTCACTTAAATCTGGCAGAAAACAAGAATCAGAGTTAAGACAGAAAAATTCACCTCATTCTAAGGTGAGCCCTTTTGGGGAGTCTCTTACTTTACCCAGGAAAAATAAGAAAATTAATCCTAGTTATCATGACACATTCTTACATAAAGTATTGGTTTACAAGAGGAAGAATGCCTATAGTAATGACACATGGCACTTGTAATAAATCCTTCTCACAGTGTGGTATATTAACCAATATTTCCCAAACCTTCCTTAGGTCAACACAGGAGACCTCAAGCAGCCAACCAGCTTAACTGAGACCACATCAAGTAAAACCAGGCCACAGACAAGTACTTTCCTACATAAGAGACAAAACAATACATGTATGATTTTAATAGTTTAAGCTATTCCAGCATTGGCTAAAATGTATATCTTTCCAGACTTAGCAAAACTACAGACATTATCCAGGTCTAAGGAGTTTCATATTCAGGAAGAATTAAATCTCTTTGTTCCTCTTTGCCGAATGTCTTAAATAGGAACAGAAAAGCAGGAGGCACATGATAGAAAACCTGAATATTAAAAATAAATGCACAATGGAAGTAAGCTAAATACTTCCAAATATTTCCAAATGCTAAGATATTTTTTCTGTAAACACTCATAGTTAAAAGTGCCAGTACTCCGAATTTCATATCGAATTTGGCCTTTATATTTAATGATTCATATTTTAAGAAAACGATGTTCATGCCAGCCTAAGAACTGCATGTATGTTATTGCATAGATGCTTGATAGAGTTTTAAAACCTGTCTTGTAGCACTATATGTATGTGTGGCTAATACAACACAGATCATTCTAAAGATAAATACTAAAAAGATGTATATAGAAGCAAACTTGGTAGAAGATTATTTTATTTCTGATCCGTGAATCACATAGTCTCGAATATATCCAAGTTTAATAAAATGAATTCTACTCAAAACTCTGAACTACCTAACACTGATTCTTATTTTTTTAAAAAACACAGCCTGGCCAACATGGCGAAACCCCATCTCTACTTTAATACAAAAATTATCCGGCTGTGGTGGTGCATGTCTCTAATTCCAGCTACTCAGGAGGCTGAGACACGAGATTGCTTGAACTCGGGAGATGGAGGTTGCAGCGAGCTGAGATAACACCACTGTACTCCAGCTTGGGTGACAGACCAACACTCCAACTCAAAAAAATAATAATAAATTAAGGTAAAAAAATTAAAATTCACACACACACACACACACATGACCCATAAAACCCTTTCCCATTTCTATGTTTATCTGATCTTCTGCAAAGCTGACCCATTCTCCAAGGTAGGCGTTCTGCTTTGAGGGTTTCTGTCAGCCTTTCAGTCTGAGCCAATTCTCAGTCACATGTTTACATGCTGCTTTTAAACTTTCCTTTAATGGTTTTTTTTTTTAAACTTTGCCCTCTAATCAAGCTGGGTGAGAAAGACCACAATTGCCTCCCTTCTCTTTTTATTTTTTTCCTTTTTTTGTTAACCTGTGTGACAAGAACACTAGTCAGTCTTAGAAACCGCCAAAGTACCTGCTGATTGAGTGCTTTTTAAAGAAATAATAGTGACATTTTTCTGACAAATATGGTAGTCCCTTATGGGGATATGATGGTTTTTTCCAAATGTTCTTTAAAAGGGTAGACTTTGTGCTCTGGTTTAGTGCTACTAGCAGTAGTAAGACTAACAGGTAACTTGGTGTCAGACATTACTAGTGGCTGCTCTTCCTTCAGGACTAATTCTCTTCAGGGCAGCAACATGCCTGACAGAAAAAATACTGCTTTCCCAGACCTTCTGGCAGTTAGGAGGCATTTGTTGCAGAGCACCCTAGACAGGAATGTGGTGTATGCCAGTTGATCTATTTTGTTCATAAAAAAATACAAAAAAAAAAAAGAGGAAGAAGAAACAGTAGCTTTTCCAGAAGCCCTCTCCAGGAGATGCCTTCTTACCTCTCAGGGAACAAAAACTTCTCGTCCATCTCAGAGTCTCATCCCCTAACCAAAGTCAGCAGCTCTTATCAGTCATCATTCTCCAAATTATCTTTCACTCTGTTCTCTCTTCTGCATTTTTATCACCACATTTCTCCCTCTAGAACTTGGGCAACTCTACCAACGTACATGCCTTTCATGCTCCCAACTCTCACATCCATCTAATTCATTCTCCACTACACTATCACCAGGATTTTTTAAAAAAATTAAATAAAATCCTATTGCTTCGGTTGTTTAAAAATCCACTGTATTCCCTACTACCTAAAGAACAAAGTCTAGTCTCAAGTCTGAGCTATGTCTCATCTGTGCACGTAACAGCAGTCTCAAACTCGAGTGTGTTTCTGCTCATCACTACCCATGCCTAGAATACCTTTACCTGCAGTGTCCTTTTTTTTTTTTAGTTTTTCCTCATAATTCAAACTCATTTGAATTCTCTTTCATACATCTGTTTATTCATTTACAAACATTTATGATTACTTGCTATGTCCTACACATTAGGAACATGATAATAAGTATAAAAATGATATACAATTCCCTAATCTATAAAGGAACATGCAATCTCCTCCAGGAAGCCTTCCCTGATACTCTAATCACTTTTAAGGGCTAAGGGCCACTGTAGTATCACCCTGAGGCATGCTGGAGTCTTCTATTTCTATATTTGTTACATGATAAAATTACCTAGCTATATGTATGTCTTCCCCAGTAGACAGTAAGATATCACACCTCCTATACATTTTCATGTCCACTTCAGTACTTGGCGTCAAGTATAGACATTTGCTACTGTGCAAGAACATATTGCTAAAATAAAGTTCCTTTCAATTAGCAACTTTTAGCACATACTTTTACTTGGCTCCTTAGAAAATGAAATAATGTGTGGCCGGGCGCGGTGGCTCACGCCTGTAATCCCAGCACTTTGGGAGGCTGAGGCGGGCGGATCACGAGGTCAGGAGATCGAGACCACGGTGAAACCTCGTCTCTACTAAAAATACAAAAAATTAGCCGGGCGTGGTGGCGGGCGCCTGTACTCCCAGCTACTCGGAGAGGCTGAGGCAGGAGAATGGCGGGAACCTGGGAGGCGGAGCTTTCAGTGAGCCGAGATCGCGCCACTGCACTCCAGCCTGGGTGACAGAGCAAGACTCCGTCTCAAAAAAAAAAAACAACAAAAACAAAAACAAAAAAAAAAAAAGAAAATGAAATAATGTTCCTGGTCTCCAGGAACATACAGTCTAATTTAACAAGATATTTATGCAGAATATCCCCAATTTAGTGCAACATTAATAAAGAAAAAAATCCCTAAGGCTTGGTCTCAACCATTTTGAACAATTTTATGTTATATAAATCATTGACTTGAAAAGCAAATCAATTGTACTTCTCTGCCAAACAAACCATTAACTAATTTACTGAGACAGTCTGACTCACTGGGATATGTAAATAAATGAACTTTTTTCTCAAAACCTTTCCCCTTTTGCTACCCTGAGCCCCTACTTTCCAGATGGGTATCAGTGACCTAAGTAGAATGAGCAGATTCTATGAATGAAAGCAAGTAGGAATTTAATATAGTCCTTCCTACATACTTAAGGCCCATTCCTTTTCAGTTTAAAGCATCAAGGTAAACTGAATGCAAAACCTCTCCTCTTGGCAACACAGGTGGGAAATGTCTGATTCCAAACAGCTTGGGGAACATAGGGATTGAAGGGATGTGCTAATACTCTCCAGTGTGCTAGAGAGGAAAAGGGGGCATATCTTCCACCTAAAAGGTGAAGACTTAACCCTCTCCTTGGTGGCCCTAATGGTCTCATTGCCAATGGGCTAAGAAAGAAAAAATGATGTCATAAGTGGGAGTTGAACGATAAGAACACATGGACACAGGGAGGGGAACATCACACACTGGGGCCTGGCGGCGGTGGTTGGTTGGGGGCAAAGGGAGGGATAGCATTAGGAGAAATATCTAATGCATGTGGGGCTTAAAACCTAGATGATGGGTTGATGGGTGCAGCAAACCACCATGGCACATGTATACCTACGTAACAAACCTGCACATTCCACACATGTATCCCAGAACTTAAAATATAATTTAAAAAAAAAAGCAAGCAAAAGTGATGGCTTCATCACTTCTATCATCAAAAAAGAGAGAGGAACTGCCATCTGTGATGACTTCCACAGGCCTTGGCTGACCATGAACAAAACTCCCACATCTTCTAGCTAACACACAGCTAGCTGGCAGTACTGACACTTTATCCCTCCGGTATGTGCTTTAGGTGGTCACCTCCCCACACCATGCTACAAAAGTCCTATCAAGACTATAATCCCACATGGCACATGTATACATATGTAACAAACCTGCACATTGTGCACATGTACCCTAAAACTTAAAGTATAATAATAATTTTTAAAAAAGAAAAAAAAAGAGGGTCTGAACTTAAAAAAAAAATCATTTTCATATTCAATAAACTTCAAATATCCTCATTTTTCAAACAAACAAACAAAAAGACTATAATCCCCAATCTCACCCACCCTGTAGTCAAACAGCCACACTCCATCTTTAGTACCTTCCAGAGGCAGTCCCCATCTCATAACATCTCATTTCTCTTTTTCAAATAGCACAGAGAGAGCAACAGTTACATTGTCTAAGCAGGTCTCCAACAACAGAAGGAATGGCTATCCTCCCCTTTCTAATAGTAGCACCAAAATTTAGGAGTAATTTTCTTAAAGTCATCAACCTGGCCTCTGGAGAAGAAAAACATCTCCTCTTAATCCCCAAGTCCTCAAACACTTATGAGAGTTTATATGTGCCTGTAGGTATAAACACAAGAAAATACCAGAAATTTATATTCTCATTTCTCTTAACTCACATAACTATGGAAAGTGATGGCTCTGTAAATCTGTTTGAGTAATCATTTTGCTCTGTATTTATATATCAAAACATGTTGAACATCTTAAATACAAACAATAAGTTTAAAAACACAGTAGTTGTGCTGGGCATGGTGGTTCATGCCTGTAATCTCAGCACTTTGGGAGGCCGAGGTGGGCGGATCACCTGAGGTTGGGAGTTCCAGACCAGCCTGACCAGCATGGAGAAACCCCATCTCTACTAAAAATACAAAATTAGCTGGGAGTGGTGGCGCATGCCTGTAATCTCAGCTACTCAGGAGGCTGAGGCAGGAGAATCATTTGAACCCGGGAGGCAGAGGTTGCTGTGAGCTGAGATTGCACCATTGCACTCCAGCCTGGGCAACAAGAGCAAAACTGTCAAAAAAAAAAAAAAACACACACACACACAGTAGTTGCATCTGGAGAAGGGAAATAAAGGAGACCCAAGAGAGATGCTTTTGATTCTCTCTGCCCCACACACCTGAGGATATATTTATGTATTACAAGTGTAACTAAAATAAGAATGAAGAGAGAGGAAGAGATAGAGGGAGATTCATTGATTGATTTCTTATAATAAAATGACTCAATCAAGTTTTCAAATTAAACTCCTTTAGCATTCATACTGCTATTAGTTTACTCTTCAGAAATACTAAGAACAATCTCTCTTCATAGTTATTTAAGGGAATAAAATTATATCACTTTAAGCAAATTCAGGAAATTCCACATTGAGAAAAATGTCCCAGTATTTAAGCATCCCTGGAGAGCATGCCACATTACCCCCAGAACCCATTCAAATGCAGAGCTTAGAAAGCACCAGCTTCTGGTTAAAGTCAATCCACCCAGAAACAAGAGAGTCTTTGTCAAGGAAACCCGAGTTCAAGTGCATGAGGATCAGATAAAACACAACACATGGCATCTGAACTAAAATGATATGCTTTGATTTTCGATTCAGAGTTAAGAAACCAGCAGAATGTGAATACAAGAGAAAGGATGTAAAAGTAAAATTAAGATTGGCTTCCTCTTAGGTAGTGAGAGTTGAATAGAAAAGTGGGGTTACTGAAGGTGTTGCAGAGCAGCTCTGTAAATATCCTTATTTGTAAATCCATAATATATATGGCTCTATTCATAAATAGGACACGCTGTTATGGCCACAGGTAACAGATATTAGACAAACAAGTGTTTGGGAAATATATTGCCTCTAAGGCTACTGACAATAAAAGAGCAAGTATTAATTTGGAGAAGTAGATGGCCAGGCTTGTGTTCTTTAAGGCCTGTATCCTGTATGGGGAGGAGGAAGTGGTGGATGGAAGGAGTTATGCAGAGTTGTGTCTCAGTTACAGCTATAAAACCAGTTACCCAAATTCTTTTAGAACCTCTCGTTAGAAGCCACTCAGATTACCTAAGATAATGAAAAGCCAGGAAGCATAAGGGCTCTTTTGACCACACATTAAACATGAATTAAATTACTGAAATTTCATGGTGTGTTGTCCAAATATGGTGCCTCCCTGTATTTAAAAGTAGGGGAATTTGACAATTTTATTCCAAAGGTATTCAAAAGAAATAAAAGAAGGTACTTCCAAAGAAATAAAAAAAAGGTTGACATATATATAACTCCAATTCTCTCCAAGGACAACTTGAAAAAAAGTTGAATTGAGTTGCTTCAATGAAATAAAAATATTAACCTGAAAATACACTTGGTACAAAGTTATTCTTTGCTGTCTGCACTTGCAAACTCCTGGAAGCAACCTAAATGCCCATACACAGGAGAGTAATTAGATAAGTTGTGGTACTTCCATGCAGTATAGTACACTGCAACCAAAGCCACTAAAAAATAATGAGGAAAATCTACAAACTGATATGGAGTTATTTCCAACATATACTGTTAAGTAAAAAAAAGCTCAGTGCAAATGAGTATCTAATGTATGTTACCCTTGATAGCAGAACAAAAGGGAAATAAAATATACACATCTATTAATTTGTACAAAAAGATATCTAAGATGAATAAACGAGAAACAAAAGAAATTGGTTACCTACAGTGGACAGGTGGAAACAGAGTGAGAGATAGGCAAATGTGAACAGGGTAGAAAGGATGGGGTATGGAAAGTACACACACCTCTTTCTATTGTTCTGATCTTCAGAATCATGTTAATATTTTACGTACTCAACAAATAATAAACACAAGGATAGGCTGGGCATGGTGGCTCACGCCTGTAATCCCAGCACTTTGGGAGGCCAAGGTGGGTGGATTGCTTGAGTCTGGAAGTTTGAGACCAGCTTGTGTGACATGGAAAAACATAATCTCTACTAAAAACACAAAAATTAGCCAGGTGTGGTGGCACACATCTGTAGTTCCAGCTACTTGGGAGGCTGAGGCAGGAGGACTGCTTGAGCCCAGGAGGCAGAGGGGCAGCGAGCCGAGATCATGCCACTGTACTCCAGTCTGGGTGACAAGAAAGAACCTGTCTTAAAAAAGCAAGGATAGGGAAGAAGCAACTCAAAAATGGAATAAAAGCAGAAACAAATTTATAAGTGTATATATGTATAAATGTGTATATATATATATATATATACACACACACACACACACACACACAAGCAAACATACATATACACACCTATACTTCCTAGCTCTGTTTGCTGAGAAGGCATACAAGTAATGACACTCCAATAGTAATGAGCATATCCAGCAACCAGATTTTGTTTTCTAAATACCATTCTCAATTAAAAGGAGCTCCTTGGAGAAATGCTTATTCCAAGACTAGGTCAGAGAATGTAAAAATCCACCTAAAACACATTGTGCCAGAGAGAACCGAAGTGTTCAAAAGAATGATGGAACATGTCAAACAGAGAAGTTTAAAGGAGGTCCCAGTGTTCCATGTCCATCCTAGGACAATATGAGCAACAGAATAAATGGCAGTAAGAGATTATAATCCATTGAATAAAATAAACCATGAATCTATACTGCTATAAATAAATAAACAAGGACAAGGAAAAGCTCTTTCTGATTTTTTTATTCTTTGAGATATATCTCATTCTGTCCCTCTGGCTGGAGTACAGTGGCATAATCACAAGCTCACTGCGGCCTCAACCTCCTGCGCTCAAGCAATCCTCCCACCTCAGCCTCCCAAATAGCTGAGACTATGGATGCACTCCACCACACTTGGCTGATTTTTTTTTAAAGAAAGAGGATCTTACTATGTTGCCCAGGCTGGTCTCAAACTCCTGGGCTCAAGCAATCCTTCCACTTTAGCCTCCCAAGGTGGTGGAGATGTGAGCCACTACACCTGGCCAAAAACTCTTCCTTGCAGAATTCCAGTTAATGAATGAGAATTCCTTACAGAATTCCAGTTAATGAATATAAAATTAATGAGAAATTAGAAGACCACCACTTGGCAATCATTACAGTAATAATTATTTCAGGCACTAGCTAAAACCATTGAGTAAATATACAATGAGAAACAAGATTTTATATCATATCAGCTATCTCCCACAAGATACTTATTCCACAGGGAAATCTAGTAACTTTACAAACAAGAAACCTTAACATAGTGATCAAAGTTAATATCACTAGAATGTGCTTCCTGCTATGAGGCACTGAAAAGAACACAATAGCATGTTTGTTGTATCCCTGGCAAAAACACAGAACTTAAATCATGAAGAAACAGCAGACAAATCCAAGTTGAGGAATACTGTACAGAATAACTGGCCAGGATTCTTCAAATGTCAAGGTCATAAATGACAAAGAATGGCTGAAGAATTGGTCCAAATTAAAGAAGAATAAAGCATGACCACTAAATGCAATCTATGATCTTGAATTAGATATAAAACATTTTTTCTTTCACTACAAAAAACAGAGGTGCAATTGGCAAAATTTGAATGACAGTATTATATCAGTGCTAGGTTCCTTATTTTAATAAATTCATTGTGGTTATAAAGGAGGTCCTTTTTGTTTTTAGGAAATGTGCACTGATATTGAGAATCATGTCTCCGACTTATAACATTTCAGAAAAAATAGAGAAATAGATAATATAGCAAGTATGAAGTGTGGTAAAATACTAACAAGGCCAGGAGTGGTGGCTTATGCCTTTAATCCCAGCACTTTGGGAGGCCGAGGCGGGCGGATCACTTGAGGTCAGGAGTTTGAGAACAGCCTGTCCAATATGTTGAAACCCATGTCTACTAAAAATAAAAAATCAGCCAGGCATGGTGGCAGATGCCTGTAGTCCCAGCTACTTGGGAGACTGAGGCAGGAGAATCGCTTGAACCCGGGAGATAGAGGTTGCATTGAGCCGAGATCATGCCACTGCACTCCGGCCTGTGTGACAGAGTGAGATTCCATCTCAAAAAAAAAAACAAAAAAAAACTCACAATTAAGGAACCTGGATAAATGGCATGCAAGAATTATGTGCATAATTTAACTTCTCTGTAAAGTCTGAAGTTATTTCAAAGTAAAAAAGTAAACAATATAGTCAATCCAAGTATAGGCGGGAAAAGCAATAACCAACCAATCCATTTCAAAATAATTGACAGAATTTCCTTTAAGAATCTATAGCAATTAATATGAAGTAGTTTTGTGAAACTTCTGGTTTTTTCAAATCATCAGATTTCTACATCACTTCTATATTACATAAAACTTCTGATTACGTAAGTTCAACTTCTGATATTTCTTAAATAATAAAGCTCATCATTTAAAAGACAAACATGCTCAAACATGTCACATTTTCCTCTTGGGATGCTCAGTAGTTAGATTTATCCAACTGATTAACTTATTAACAAGTAGTTATTGAATGAAAGACATTGTCTAGATGCTTAAACTGAATACATCTACATCTGGTTCATTCCGTCTATTAGTTCAGTGCCAATAACAAGCCACCATACAAGCTTTACCCAGTGGGCTTTTCCAAATGAAGTATCTATCTGGTACAATGACCAGACTCGGTGTAACGTACAAGAGTGATAATGAAAACAATCCTTAAGTAAAAATTTCAAGAAACTTACTAGAAATGCATTATTACCAAAGCATTTTTGTTTGGGAAAACACAAGAGCAAAGTATTTATATTTTTTTTAAAAAAGTTCAATTATAGAACTATTCATTCCAAGCCAACAGTATCCATTAGAATGAACATACTAGGATAGTTTTGGGGATTGAATTCTAAATAACTCTTTTTCAGAGCCTGATGGGAAAATAAAAAGGGATTGATAATTATTTAATATTTCATCTTTCTCAAAAAGAGAATACATCTCAATATTTTCTTTCACCCCTAATATGTTCTCCACTGGTTTTATATTAAACAGTCCCCGAGCTTCTTTCGTTTCCTACTGTAAGAGTCAATGTAACCTTCATACCTTTCAAAAACCTTCAGTGGTTCCCAATGTCTATTAACAGCTTTTGGCCTCTCACCTTTCATTCCCAGCTTAGTGACTCACCTCAGGAAGTAACGATATCAAGAAGTTCAGGGTGTGGTAACTTTGACCAGCCCTACATGAAGCCATTCTACATATTCTACCACTCAACGAATGGGAGTTCCAAGTTCTTAGGCTGACACTCAAGAGAACAACCATCTGGTTCACCCAGGACTGGGGGATTCCCAGGATGTGAGATCTTCACTACTGATACCCAGAGTCTTAGGCAAATCAGGACATTTGGTCACCTTAACTCTGACCTAGCAATTGACCTTCTTGACCCCCCTAAATTGCTCTGTGCTTCTGACATTTCCTTTCTCTGGCTTATCTTACCCCTTCACCTCACATATCCAAGTGAAGACGGTTCAAGAACGTGTCCGAATGCCACCTTCTCTGTCAATTGCTTCCTTTTCTCCAATCCTGGAAGTAATTTCTCTTTATTGTAAATCCCAAAGCAACTTAGTTATTCTCTCCCTTCTACTGCTTGCTCTACATCGCACAGGAGGGAGCAGGACACTTTCTCTTCACTCCTGATCTTTCCTTAATGGGGAATGGACACCTGTTCACATATTATTCACATTCTCCTCCCTCTCACTGATGTTTCCAAAGGGGAGGAGAGTTCTCTGTGTGGGAACTTTGGAACAAGGAACTGTGCATGGTAGACCAGCAGCTCTCTCCATCCTTCTTAGGAATTTGCTTGCCATTTCTGAAGTGTTACAGAAGCTGGCCTCCATGTGGAGTCCTGTGGTTGTCTACACTGTCTGTGCCTAACTGGACCAGCCTGTCTCATTTGTTGTAGTATGTTCTCTATTACCAACTTTACAGGTAAGAAAAGTGTTCATTTGTCATCCAGAAATCGTGATGCCTTGTCATCCTTCATAACTTGGGCAAGTGAGAGGAATGCTGTTCATTGACTACCTCTCCCTGTAAACTATAGGAAGCTGTAAACTTGGCCTGTATCACTTTCACAGCACATTGTACAGGGCCTTGCAGGTATCAAACATTCATAACTGAGTGAACAAATGTAAATATCTTACTGATTTTTTATTTGAATCATGATGTGAAGTCAGTTCAAATTCTAGTGCTGGTACTTACTAGAGCAGGGTAAACTTGGGTAACTGATAACATGAGTTTTTTTTTTTTTGGTTTGTTTTTGTTTTTTTGCCTAAAAAGGAAATCATCTGCATCAAGGATTAGCAAACTACAACCAACCAGCCAAATCCAGCCCACCACATGTTTTTAAGTAAAATGTTGTTATCTGAATACAGCCATACTTATTCCTTTACATATTGTTTGTGTCTGCTTTTGCACTACAATGGCAGAATTGAGGAGTTGCCACAGAGATCATATGATCTTCAAAGCCTAAAATATTTCCTCTCCGGCCCTTTACAAAGTGATCCAACCCCCTTCTAAGGGTTGCTGCAAGGATTATGGATAGATGCTGTTTATTGCTAACACCTAGCACATAAGTGGCTGTTATCGATTTAAATACCATAGCAAAATGCAAATTAATATTTTTGAAAGTAAATTCCTGTAGGCATACAAAATCAACAGCTAAGATGCACTCTACTCATATATTCCACACCTAGAAGAGTGGGGCAGAAAGCCCACAAAAATCATTTTTAATTTGCTACAAATTTGGAGGCCCAGGAAGCATCACCTACCACAAAGCTCTTACACTGCAAAGAATCTGCAAGACAACATTTATTACAGCATTCCCAAGAAGAACAATGATGACTCAAGGGAAATAAAAGATGTACCAAACATTTTTTCCACTACAAGGAGTCCGGAAATAGAACTTGAGCAATATTTACATATTTAATATTCTTTAGTGGATGAGAAGAGGGTACCGAAAGGAGTTATTACAGCTTGAAATGAGTTGTGAAAACTATTAAGTCTGACTGAGACATTGCAATAATTCCTCCTTCAATTAATTTTGACTCTTTTAACATTGTCTTAAGTGCCAGGCATCAAAGATAAAGATAGTCCTTGTCCTTGTAAAGTTCAGAATCTAGTGAAGAACACAAGTATGTATTTAAAACTGTTATCTAATTTCTAACAGCCAGAGTTCAAACATTTTTTTTTAAATAACAGAAATGACCCTCTCCTTTCATCTCAGCTCTATATCAATTTTGTTTGGTACCTGGGTTGTAGAGAGAAGTTTTGAAAGTAGGGTCCTGGGATAGATTGGAAAAAAAAAAAAAAAAGCTACGCATATGATGTTAGCCAGGCCCTCTGGATTTGATTTCAGTTGCAATCTAGGAGGGTGAGAAACTGCAGCTGGATGAGCTGGTTGAGGACACACTCTGCTGGAGAAACCCAAGCAGTATTCATTCATGTGACCAAACTACAGCTTCAAGTTTCGGAGGGTGCCAGTGTCTCTGACTCTATCTGGAAGCCAGCATGGCCCTGGCATTAGCAACTTGAGACATTTCAGAAGCTAGACTCTGGTCTTGCCTGCCTGGTATCTGTAATGTATAAGCAGTGGCCATGATGGGGCTCCCCTAAATGACTTCATGGGCCACAGACATTGACTAGTGGATGCCCAGGCAAGGGAGGAAAGCCATAACGACTGCCATGTGGTGACTGCATGTGATGCCCAGAAATTACTGGGGAAATTAACCAGAGGTAGAACACACACCATCCTTTAATCATCCATCTGCTGGCTTAAATATGCCTTATTCACTTAGATTCCTATGAAAATAAAACCAAAATGCTGGGTAAGTGCTATGGTAAAGGTATATCCAAGCATCTGTGGGAAGTCGGTGGGTCCAGGGGTGGAGGGAGGGACTCCTAATCCAGCCAGTTGAAGAAAATCAGAACCCTAAGAAAGCCCAATTAAAACTCATAAGAAAAGCCATTCCATTTTACGAAATTGTTCCTTTTCTTATATTTCTGTTAACCACTGAGTTTGCTTCCTTCAGAAGGTATAGTATTACAATAGGATGCATTTTATCTAGCATATTTCACATTCATTGAAATCACTGAAGGCTGTCCAAGGTCCCTGAAAAAAATGGCAAATATATTGCCACTGATGATTATACTACTGGATTAATATTCTTTAAGGATCAAGATGACTACTTTATACAAGCAGGGAGAGAAAGTTTCTCCCATTGATTGATTTTGTTCAGGTTCAATCAATTCCATTTTTAAATTATTCTTGTGTCTCACAGGATATGCATCTCAGTTATATTTCTAAACTGGAACAAGCATAATTTGAACCAATCTATTCATAAATCATGGTGTTATAGGTTCGAACCTACCACCAGATTAATCTTCCTTCAAATAGTGGCTATAAAGAGGGTACTTAAAAGATCCCAAAGATCTTACATCACTAATGGATCACCATTACACGGTGCAGAAAACGTGACTCAGGAAGTTGTAAGAGTAAACAAATGGAGTCCATTATGGGTTTTCCTTTCTTGTAGTGTAACTAAATGGCCTTATTATGCTACCAACTTTTTAAAAAATTGTAATGGTTATTACTGATCATTAAAAATACTATACATCCCATGCACTTTGAAAAACTCAAAAAGTACACTGTCAATTCATTTTTTAAAAGACTAAAACTTTACGTTTGCAAAAGCTCTTTCAAAATAAGATAAATGTAAGCATTAAGTATCACCTGGGTGAGATTACATAAAAAATAAAATGGTAAAAGACCATAACTTCATACAGTCAACATTTAATATCAACCAAAAATGAATAGATTAAAAACAATGTTTACTGATACTGGGAATGTTAAAGTTTGAAATTTTGGTTAGTGAACTTTGTTTCTGATTTGTTTCTCTCTGTAAGTGAAGGAGGGAAAAAATGACCTTAAACAGGAGATGCATCAATCTGCAGAGGTTATTTGCAATCTTTTGGATATAGTGACTAGCTTTCTCCATTTCTAGCACAAGTAGAAAAGAGGAGGAAAAAAAAGAAAAGGAATGAATAGGATTGACGCCCCACACCTTACCTGTAACACAATTAGTTGTCCCACCAGCTGCAATGGTGGCTTAGATTGGCAGGGAACAGTAGGGGGCAGAGGGAAAGGAAGGTAGTCAGCCAATACATCTTCACACAGTTTGTACAGATTGTAGCCACAGCTACAGCTATGGCTGGACCACAGGCATATAGACCAAATACAAGCTCTGACCCTATCCTGCCTCTTAAATTCAACAACTTCAGTATAACATCTTGCACACTTATCCTACTATAATGTTAAGATTTTTAAAAAAGAAAAAAATAGAGTATGAAAACAAGAATAGAAAAGGAAAGCAAAGAAGAGGAAAGGAAGGTTCAGAAAAAACATCTATTGAGTCTACCAAATTTAGAAATCACTATACATAAACATTTAATAACATACAGTTCCCAGATTGTCTATCCAAGGATCCATTCATTTGTCTTTGTTCTCACTAAATGATGAACTCCTTGAGAGTAAACACTCTTAAATTTTTCTCTCTGTCACCTTAATACAGTTTCTGGTACATTAATGTAGTTATATAAATGAAGAAATGGATAGATGGCTTTACTTATCTTCCAAATCAATAATTCCAGTTTCTATTTTGTGTCCTAGCCACATATCCTAGATACATATTGAATATTTCCCCTTGTCTATTACTTCAAAATTAAGATATTAGAATAAATAAAAATCAACCTCCCCCTACCAACCTACTGTCTCTTTTCAGAAGCATAATAAGCAGGGTTTTTTTTTCTTTTTCCTTTTTTAAGAGGCAGGGCCTCACTCTGTCACCCAGGCTGAAGTACAGTAGTGTCATTATAGCTCACTGCAGCCTCAAACTCCTGGGCTCAAGCAGTCCTCTTGCCTCAGCCTCCTGAGTAGCTACGACTATAGGATTATACTACCATGTCTAGCTAATTTTTAAAATTTTTTACTTTGGGAGGCTGAGGCAGGCGGATCACAAGTTCAGGAGATCGAGACCATCCTGGCTAACATGGTGAAACCCCATCTCTACTAAAAATTAGGCAGGTGTGGTGGCGGGCACCTGTAATCCCAGCTACTTGGGAGGCTGAGGCAGGAGAATGGCGTGAACCCAGGAGGCGGAGCTTGCAGTGAGCCGAGATTGCACCACTGCACTCTAGCCTGGACGACACAGCAAGACTCCATCTCAAAAAAAAAAAAAAAATTTGTAGATACGGGGTCTCGCTATGTTACCCAAGCTGGTCTCGAACTCCTGGCCCCAAGCAATTCACCCACTTCAGCCACCCAAAGTGTTGAGATTACAAGTGTGAGCCACTATGCCCAGTCTAGCATTTCTTATTGTATACTGCAGCAAAAAATTATTGATCATCACCACCTTCTTTCATCTCCAAGGTCCAGTATGTCATCAATGTGAGCGGATATTTCTAAAGCTTTCCAGCATCTCTTCTTGATGCCCAATGCCATGACCCCAGTCCAGCTGCTAATTAACTTGTGCCTGAATCACTGTAAGAATATCTAGCTGGCCTCTCAGATTCTACCTTCCTCCCCTCTAAGCCACTAATCTTCTCCATAACCTGTGTTCATCCCTCCATGTAAGATAAGCATGCCTGAGAGGCAGGTGCCATGTCTTTTTCAAGTCAGAGTGTCCTCTCACATATTTGGAATAAAAATATTCAATTACCCCAGAGACTGAGGTGCCATATGGGCATCAATTTATTTTCAAAAGTAGACCTCTTTGGAGTCACTGAATTATGTTTTTTAAGTATAGCCTTACAAGTCTTTGTGATGACAAGAGAACTGAGAGCTTCTTATTAAAAAGCAGCTCTTGCTATGGAGTTTTTACAATTTACTTGTATACTGTGCTTTCCAGACTCTTTTCAATGTCTTGGAAAGGAGGCTGGGCATGCTTGGTGCTGGTGGCCATGTGTGGAAAGAAAGGCATGGGGAGTGGAAAAAACGCAACATCAAGTTGTACATTCTTTGTGCAATTCCATCATATCTGAAAACTAAAAACTACAACCCACTGGCAACACCCTTCGCTGAGTCACTGTATTCTTTGTGTGCATTTTTCTAAGAGCAATCAAAACAGTAATTGCAGGACTAACTTTAGAACGTGAAATCATGGCATCTGTGCTGACATGGAATGCAATGTAAAAAGTAATCTCTCATTAAACCAGAAACTGTGGTTTACATTGTTTAAAAAGTGCATCGGATCACTCATTCTCAGGGGATAATCATAATGCTCCTTAAGGACAGAAAATTGAAAGAAAGTATTAGTTCCTTCCACAAAATATTTAAGAAATCCCATGAGGTTCTGGGTTTTTTTCCCCTCCTTATTTGTTCTAATTACATAAGGAATAAAGTGTTATTTAAATATGTCTTTAAAATGTCCTTTTCCCCACCTAAAATTCTGATTCAAATAAACTATTTTAAACACACACACACACACACACATATCTGAAATAGTCTGAGAAATTTGGTTGTGGTGGGTATTCAGTGACACTGAGGAATTACTGTTAATTTTTATAGTAAGTGTTATGATGGCATCGTGGTTGTAAAAGAACATTTTATACATAAAGAAGGAAGTATGTTAGGATGAAGTACATGATACCAGAGATTTGCTTTAAAATGCTATGCCTGGGACAAAAGGGAGAGGACAGATGAAGCATATACAGAAAAACATTTTAAAACATTGAATCTGAATGATGGGTGTAGGAGGTATCTCCTATTTGTGGTTTGACTGAAATATTTCATAATAAAATTCTCAATTCCTGTTTTGTCCCTTCTATTTAAGACTCAGAATAACCCTATCAAAAAGTGGGCGAAGGACATGAACAGACGCTTCTCAAAAGAAGACATTTATGCAGCCAAAAAACACATGCAAAAATGTTCATCATCACTGGCCATCAGAGAAATGCAAATCAAAACCACAATGAGATACCATCTCACACCAGTTAGAATGGCCATCATTAAAAAGTCAGGAAACAACAGGTGCTGGAGAGGATGTGGAGAAATAGGAACACTTTTACACTGTTGGTGGGACTGTAAACTAGTTCAACCATTGTGGAAGTCAGTGTGGCAATTCCTCAGGGATCTAGAACTAGAAATACCATTTGATCCAGCCATCCCATTACTGGGTATATACCCAAAGGATGACACATGGACACATATGTTTATTGCGGCACTATTCACAATAGCAAAGACTCGGAACCAACCCAAATGTCCAACAACGATAGACTGGATTAAGAAAATGTGGCACATATACACCCTGGAATACTATGCAGCCATAAAAAATGGTGAGTTCATGTCCTTTGTAGGGACATGGATGAAACTGGAAATCATCATTCGGAGCAAACTATCACAAGGACAAAAAACCAAACACTGCATGTTCTCACTCATAGGTGGGAATTGAACAATGAGAACACATGGGCACAGGAAGGGGAACATCACACACCGGGGACTGTTGTGGGGTGGGGGGAGGGGGGAGGGATAGCATTAGGAGATATACCTAATGCTAAATGACGAGTTAATGGGTGCAGCACACCGACATGGCACATGGATACATATGTAACAAACCTGCACATTGTGCACATGTACCCTAAAACTTAAAGCATAATAATAATTTAAAAAAAAAAAACCTCAGAATAACAATTACAGACGCCCAGCCAAGAAGTTGTGAGTCCGCAGTAGCATCAAAATAGGAGATTTTGCTGTGCCCTGGTTGTGGTCAAAGCTATGTGATAATCAAATTGTGAAATGGCCAGTCTGTGAAGTGCACTAAATATCAAGAAAAGATGGGCATGCATGCACAGAACACTTAATCTTGTGATAACCTGTGACCAGTCGCACTCCTATACAGAAGCTAAGCTTTATTATCTTCATGATTTGAGCAATATTACCAACTGTTTTCCCTAAATACTATTTTGCTTTCCATCCTAACACATAAAGGTTTTATATGAACTAATAAAATCGATTGAAAGTTCTTTCCAGGGAAATACATCTTCCAAGTTTTGACCTTTGCTTATTTAGTAGGAAGAGAAAAAAGAGCTGGGGAACAGAGAGATTGAATCCTTTTCCAAGGAAACAATATAATAGAGACAAAAGACCAAATGATTACCCGAGTATCTAGACGTAGCAATAGAGCTTTAGAATGCTTTTCTGAATTGTACTATTATCTTTGAATTACTGTCTCTTATAGCTCCTTCTTAGTATAAGTAAGCCACCAGATAAGAACAAGTCAACAATTTGGTGAGACTTCCTATGGTGCATCAACTCTTTTTGGGGGGGTTTTCTTAATGTGTTTAGTCTCACCTTTGGGTATGAATTCATAGTAACACAGACACAATTAGTAGTTTCCACATCGGTAGCACAAGTTTATAGTGAATGTTGATTCCTCACCAGTTCTTTGTTTTGTTTTGTTTTGTTTTGTTTTTGAGACGGAGTCTCGCTCTGTTGCCCAGGCTGAAGTGCAGCAGCGCCATCTTGGCTCACTGCAAGCTCCGCCTCCCGAGTTCATACCATTCTCCTGCCTCGGCCTCCCAAGTAGCTGGGACTACAGGCACCTGCCACCATGCCCGGCTAATTTTTTTGTATTTTTAGTAGAGACGAGGTTTCACCGTGTTAGCCAGGATGGTCTCGATCTCCTGAACTCATGATCTGCCCGACTTGGCCTTCCAAAGTGCTGGGATTACAGGCGATTCCCCACTAGTTCTTAAATTTTTGATTCCTAGACGTAGAACCTGAGATTGCCCCAGAAGAGACTGTTTCAGTTTCCCTGGATTGGGAACTGGGCTCTTGAGTCACCAAATGCTCCCTGGGTTACTTTCACCATTTTCAGGTTTGGGGACCACCAAGTCTGTCTATATGCTGGCTAATAAAAACATTTTTCATGATTTTGGTAAATACATTACAAAGATAGAGACCCAGAGGCATCTTATGAATCTAGGCATACTGTCCTCTAAGTATTAGACAGCAACTTTTCAGTTTGTTCTAAAATCCAAAAGTATTTTTTTGAAAACTTGGTAGAATTAGCAATGGGCATTTCCTTCATGCCAGGTAAACCAATACAGGTGATTTGCTATCCTTAGGGATATTAAGCAAATAAAACCCAAAACCTAAACAACACCCAACTTCAGGCTGACCCTCATTAGGAATGCAGCTGGTGACTTTAAATGAAACCAATGCTTATTTACCACTCCAAAAATCCTAGATCCCTTAAGAATTATGCTAAATCTATTCCGCCTGTGTGCTATAAATGGAGCAGCAAAGCCTGCATAACAGCACATCTGTCTACAGCATGGTTTACTGAAAATATGCTAACATCTATAGCAAAAGATCCTCTCTGCCCCCTCTGCAAAACTCTGACCATCTTTCAAGTTTCTGCACCTATGACAACCATTTCTGTCAAGACCTCAACTGTCATTCAGGCAAGGAAGCCTATGGCACATCATAAAGACCTGTGTGACACCTGTGTCCATGGCACTTTTCAATGTTAGACTGTAGCTATACACATTTACCCATTTGTCCCACGAGTTTGAACATTCAAAAAACAAAGACCCCGTGTTACAAAAATATCTCATTTTCTTGCATTTCACTTTATTGTGCTTCACAGATATTGCAGGATTCCTGCTGGGGGTGAGGTGGGAAGAAGGTTGTTGTTTTATTTATTGAAAGTTTCTGGCAACCTTACGTCAAGGTCTATTGGCACTATTCTTCCAAAAGCTTGAGCTCCCTTCTTCTGTCACATTTTGGCAATGCTTGCAATATTTAAAATTTTTCATTATTAATCTGTTATGGTAATCTGTGATCAGTGATCTTTGATGTTACTTTTGTAATTGTTTTGGGGCACCAAAAACTGCACCCACATAAGATGGCAAACTTGATCAATAAATGTGTGTTCTAACTGCTCCACTAACTGTTGCTATCTCTCTCCTTCTCTCCTCAGGCCTCCCTATACCCTGTGGTACAATAATATTGAAATTAAGACAATTAATAACCCTACAGTGGCCTCTAAGTATTCAAGAGGAGGAGTCCTATATCTCTCACTTTAAATCAAAAACTAGACGTGATTAAGCTTAGTGAGCAGGGCATGTTAAAAGCCGAGATAGGTCAAAAGCTAGGCCCCTCAAGCTGTGAATGCAAAGGAAAAGTTCTTGAAGAACACTAAAAGTGCTATTCTAGTGAAAACACAGATAGGTGCGACAGCCTTATTACTGATGTGGAGAAAGTTTTAGAAGTCTGAATAGAAGAGTAAACCAGCCAGAACATTCCTTTAAGCCAAAGCCTAATCCAGAGAAAGACCCTAACTCTCTTTAACTCTACAAAGACTGAGAGAGATGAGGAAGCTGCAGAAGATGAATTTGAAGCTAGCAGACGTTGGTTCATGAGGTTTAAGGAAAGAAGTCATCTCCATAACATAAAAGTGCAAAGTGAAACAGCAAGTATTGATGTAGAAGCTACAGCAAGTTGTGTAGAAGATTTAATGAAGAAATGAAGGTGGCTACACTAAAAAACAGATTTTTAAATGTAGATAAAATAGCCTGCTATTGGAAGAAGATGACAGCCAGGACTTTCATAGTTAGAGAGATGTGAATGTCTAACTTCAAAGAACAGGCTGACTCTCTTGTTAGGGGCTAATGCAGCCAGTGACTTGAAGTGGAGGCCAATGCTCCTTTACACCTTGAAAATCTTACGGCCCTTAAAAATTATGCTAGCTCTACTCTGCCTGTGCTCTATAAATGGAATAACAAAACCTCCATGACAGCACATCTCTTTACAGCATGGTTTACTGAAGATTTTAAGCCCACTGTTGAGACCTACTACTCATTAACAATGCACTTGGGTCAACCAAGAGCTCTGATGGAGATGTACAAGGAGATTAATGTTTTCATGCCTGCTAACACAAGATCCATTATGTAGCCAATGGATCAAGGAGTAATTTCAACTTTCAAGTCTTATTATTTCAGAAATATTTCATAGGGTTACAGCTGCCATCTACAGTGATTCCTCTAATAAATCTGGGAAAAGTAAATTGAAAACCCCCAGGAAAGGGTTCACCATTCTAGATGCCATTAAGAACATTAGTGATTCACGAGAGAAGGTCAAAATATCAACATTATCAGGAGTTACGTAGATTCCCGCCCTCATGTATAACTTCAGGGGTTCAAAACTTCCGTGGAGTGAGTAACTGCAGACATGGTAGAAATGGCAAGAGAACTAGATTGAGAAGTGAAGCCTGAAGATGTGACTGAATTGCTATAATTTCATGATAAAACTTGAATGGATGAGGAGTTGCTTCTTATGGATAAGAAAAGAAAGTTGTTTCTTGAGATGGAATCCACTCCTGGTGAGAATGCTATAAACATCATGGAAACAACAACAGATGATTTAGAATATTACATAAACATAGTTGATTAATTAAAGCAGTGGCAAGGTTTGACAGAATCGACTCCTATTCTAAAAGAAGTGCTACTATGGATCAGACATTATCAAACAGCATCACAATGCTACAAATAAACATTTCATGAAAGGAGGAGTCCATCAATGTGGCAAACATTGTTGTCTTCTTTTAAAAAAATTGCCACCAGCACCCCAACCTTCAGCAACCACCACCCTGATCAGTCAGCTGCCATCAACATCAAAGCAAGACCCTCTACTAGCAAACAGATTATGATTCAGTGAAGGCTCAGATGATTGTTAGTGGGTTTTTGTTTTAGCAATAAAGTACTTTTTAATTAAAGAACGTACATTGTTTATGATATAAGGCTATTGCCCACTTAATAGACTACAGCATAGTGTAAACATATGCACTAAGAAACCAAAAATTTGTGTGACTCACTTTATTGTGGTGGTCTGAAACACAACCCACAATGTCTCTGAAGTATGCCTGTATTTATATTATCAGTACCTAGGAAGTGATTTGATAAATGCTTTGCTAAGTGTCTAGTAGACATCACAAATTAGTATCCACATTTTGAACGGCTTAAATAATTAAATCAGTAGATCAGTCTTCTAGTGTATATGACAACAAAACAAACACAAGGCTAGATTGAATAATTTTTCCTGACATTTCCATTTATTCTATCTTTCACTATGCTCTGTATTTTACAAGTTCCTAGATCAGTGATTCTCATCTTCATATATTACCACAACACTTTAATAATCTGGAAAACTAATTAGAAATTACAAGTTCTAATACCTCCCCCTTTTACTTGCAGCAATTCCTCACTACTTAATAGTAATATTAATTCCAAGTAATTGAGAATATACCACATGCCATACTGTTTAAAATGCTTGTTTTAGAGGTATTAACTCATTTAGTATTCATAAGCATCTTATGAGGTACTATTATTTCAATTATACAAGGGGTGAAAATGAAGCACAGAGAATTCCGTTTCTTACCCAACGTCACCCAGCTACTAAGTAGTAAATCCAGGATTCCAACCCAGGCAATCTGGCTTTAGTGCTTAGAATAAAAGAATGCTTAAAGTGTATTTTCATAAATACATATATGAATTTAAAAAAGGGAAACAATGTTTGAAAGGTGGTTTATCTTAAGATACCTTTCAAAAGGGTAAACAAAGCCAGATAATGAACAGGCCCCCACCCATCCAGTTTCCACTCTGGGCTGGTCTCAACTCTGTCTCTTCCCATCAACCTTAGGAGCATCCCAGTGACAACTGAGCTGTCAAGCACATGTATCCTTTGTTATAGACCAGATGCTTGCGTCCCCTAAGTTCATATTCTTAAGACCTAACCCCGAATGTGATGGTATCTGAAGGTAGGTAAATCAGGTCACGAAGGTAGATCTCTCATGAATGGGATTAGTGCCCCTAGAAGAAGAGGCCAGAGAGTGAGTTAGCGGTCTTTCTGCCATGTGAGGATACAATGAGAAGTTGGCAGTCTACAAACCAAGATGTCCCTCACCAGAGACTGACCATGCTGGCACCCCAATTTTGGACTTCTGTGCCTCCAGAATTGTAAGAAATAAGTTTCTGCTGCTTACAAGCCACCTAGTCTATGGTACTTTGTTACAGTAGCCTGAATAAAGACACCTTTTCTCACTGTCAAATAATAAATAGTATAACCAAGGAGTTAATCAAGAAAAATAATACTACACACCAATTTCTAGAAGGCTCTGAGAAATAAGAAAATAGATAAGGTTGAAGTCCTTGAAAAGCAACCAACCAGAAGGTTGTATAAACAGGCATTAAAATAGCTACATTAACAGACAGTGTGTTATAAATATTGAAATTCCCTATTTTAATCCATGAACTTCTCCACTGAAGGCATCTAGACCGGGTCTTACAGGCTAGACTTCAAAAAGCAGAAGGGAGATGAAGAGAAGGAAAGACACTTTAGACAAGAAGAAAAACATGAACGCAAAAGGTACAGCGGAAGAAAACCCAAGGCAGGCTTGGGAATAAGTGCTGCAGTTCAGCCAATGCGCGGAGTAAATCCCCGAAAGTTTCAGAAAAAAAGTTGTAGATTGGGTCCAGACCAGGCAGAACATGAAATATCACACTGAAAATGAGAATTATCTTCAGGCACTGAAAAGATCCAAAATCTGAGCAAGAGAACAACATGACCAAAGAGTAATCAGATGATGACTAATGTGGTTTGAGGTGTAAAACTAATGGAGGACGGGAGCTGACAAATACAGAGGAAAATTAGTTACGAGCCTTTTGCAATAATCATGGCTAAAATATTGATCTGGGCAGGAGTGTTGATAATGTGAAATTTGGCAAAGAGTGGATTTGATTCCTCATGAACCAAAACATAGCAGGTGTTGGTAACAGATGGAGTGTGGAGGTCTAAAACAGAATATTTGAAGATGTCAAATTGCCCACCTGTAGAAAAGAACTGAGGTATCACTCAAATCAACAGCAAATTCAAATGTTGAGCAAGACAGTAATTTGGAGACATGGGTTTTTACATTTGTTTAGTTTTGGCTGGGGCAGGGTGTACAGAAAAGAAATCATTTTAGGACTAGTTGGCCAAGTACATTGAGCTTTCCAGCATCAAAGGAAAATGCGGGGCTTGTCTAGAGAGATTTGAAAGTTAAACAGTTGAGAAGGACATCCCTGAAATATGAACAAAAATCAGGTTTTTTCTCCTCACAGCATTTTAGAAAGAGCTAAAAAAAAAAAGTGGTAAAAAAAAAAAAAAAGAAGAAGAGCCCTACGATGATAATTTTCCCCCTCAAGTAATTGTACAAGGAAAAGAATGGTAAGAGCAAATATGCTGCGTTTTAAGGGCTGTAGAGTCAAAGGACATTTTTATTTAACATATGACATTAAGAATACCTAAAACTCTTTGAAAACAAAAAAGCAGATGGTGCTGGGGAATGAGAGAAGATATACATGGAAGAGATCATAACCAAGAACAAGGTTTAGAAGAGAAACCAAACACCACATGTTCTCACTCATAGGTGGGAATTGAACAATGAGAACTCATGGACACAGGAAGGGGAACATCACACTCTGGGGACTGTTGTGGGGTGGGGGGAGGGGGGAGGGACAGCATTAGGAGATATACCTAATGCTAAATGACGAGTTAATGGGTGCAGCAAAACAACATGGCACATGGATACATATGTAACAAACCTGCACATTGTGCACATGTACCCTAAAACCTAAAGTATAATAAAAAAAAAAAGAAGAGAAATTGAGACCAACAGCAAAAGCAACAGGCCCCACCTTCATCTGAAAGGAAGAAAAAAATAAATTTAGAAGAATTGATGAATAAAGCAGCTTTTAAGAAGACAGTGGGGTATGCCAACAGCAAATTACAAGTGTGGTGGGAATGAGAGAAAAGATCAGTGGGCTTTCAGTGAACATCTTTAATCTTATTAGTAAATTAAGTGACAGGGTTGTTATGAGAGTGATAAAAGACACCATAGAATAAAGATCAATACTGCAGAAAACCATTTGGAAGAGTCACTACTGGGGAAATGCAATAAAGAGTCCAAAACCAATGATAGAAAAAGAGGCTCCAAGGAGAATAAATCCCAACTGAGACCAAAAAGCACACTAAACCTCCCTAGGCAGCAGGGGGTTGGCATCACAACAGGTCAAAGGGGAAGGGAGTAGGATAATAAAGATGGCAGCCTGAAAGATGACTGTGGGTCCATTCAGAATCCTGGGTCTACCAATATCTAACAGTGTTTAAAAAAATAGTAAAAATAATAAATAACCAGAAGGAAATTTAAGGACCTGTAGTTACGACAAGGCCAAAGAACAAGTGCATCTAAGGGATGGTAAGGAACAGTTGAACAATGTAAATTGTATTCAAGAGGAGACACAAATTTCAGAATTGAGAGATTGAAGGGTCTCAAGGTCACTTCGTCAGGTAATTGAGAAGAAAAGAAAATCAAGGACAAGCTCTCCTGAGTCACCCACATGGTACTTACTGGTGCTGAGTTTAGAGAAATCCTATTGAGCTAAGGGTGATGAAGTTAAAGGAGGATCATGAAGGAAGACCCCAAAGGTCTGTGGACTGGTGATAACGTGGGGGAAGACAGCATAAATGAATGCAGTAGACTACAAAGGAGACTGTCCAATAATGACAGTGGGCAATAACGACTAAGCAGGGCTAGAGAGTAATGAAGCCCTTCCCTTCAAGGAAATCTGGAGATACGAGAGGAGCAGTCTTCACAAGAGGAAGATTTCAGAAAAGAGTCATGATTACCTGCAACCCAAGTCTCATTACAGCTCAATACCCGTGCTCATTAACTGCCGAGTTAATTAGAATGGCAATAAGATGGACGAACTAGCTGTAAAAAAAAAAAAAAAAAGAATTGAAGCAACTTTGTGATTAACATAGCTGACACCTAGGGAACCCAAATGACAAAGTGGGGAGCTTGGAGAAGGAGCCAATGAGTGCTTCAGGAGGATTCACTAGTGGTAAGTGCAGGATGGCTTTATGGCTGGGGCCATACAATGGCCCAACAATGAAGGGTCACAGATGAAGGATGCATGAAACTGGTAGATGAGCAAGTAGCACAAAACTGGGAAACTGGGAATCAAAGGCTTTGTTTGGAGTCAGGCCCAGCTTTAGACCCTCATTCCTTCACATGATAGCTGTAAGAGCTTCTCACCTCACATCTTTGCTCCTTTAACCCCTTGACTATGAGCTTCATACTCCATACCAACTACATACTGCTGTTGCAAGGAGCAAATGAAATAAACACTTACAAAGGACACGGCTAAAACATCCTGAGTATACACACACACAAAAAAACTACAAAAATAAATAGTTTTATTACTACTGGATGGGGAAGAGGCATTATATAGCCTCAGATAGAGGCTGTGAAACTGCAAACAGCCTCAGGCAGCTTGTAAGTGAGGAAGAGTGGAAGATAAGAGCAATTATGGAACAGCAAGTGCCTTGATAAATGGGGCTTTTAAACCTTAAGGGTAAGTGTACTCAATTTGTAGTGGGAAGTTTGTTTTGATTGAAATACTTGCTCTGTTTACATAGAATGTTAATGTTTTGTCACTTTAAAATCCTGCATGTTTTTTAGTACAAGCCTCAGAGAGATAAAAGCAGGAACAGCAACTCAGTGAGAGGCACTGGTCTGCCCATATAGAGATCTCCATTGTGGTCTTTCTGGGTCTGGCAAGGTAAAGGATTACATTTCATCTGTTTTATTTCTCTAACAGTGCCAAAGAAGTCATACTTGGTTCATACTAAGGAACAAAAGAGAAATTATTTTTAAAATTGTGTCTACTCTTGCTAAGTTGCTACAGAACGGTTAATTTGGTTCTATTTTTTACTCATATACTTTGGGGGAAAAAAGTATCTTGGAAAAAAACCAAAAGATAGTCTTAGCACCTCTCGTCCTGAGGCATTCCAACATTCTCTCATTCCACGTTTAATCTGAAAGAAAATTAAAGAGATACCCATGGCAACTTGGCTGAACTTTACAACTGTGATAGCCAGGCAAGAAGCAAAGGAATGTAAAAGTTCTGCAGGCTGGTTCTGGCTGTCCGAGCAGGGATGAGGAAAGGAAAGAAGTCTCTGGGGGGCAAGAACAGTGAAATGAAAGAGTCCCTTGTGCAAAACATTGTCTTAATGACCAGGAATTATTATCAAACTCAGCTTTAGAAATAAGTTCTTTAAAACCTCAGTTTTCTACTTTTAAAAAAAAGTCAATACAAAAGCAATGTTTTTACTGGCTTATAAATAATAATAGTAATAATAATCACTTCTAGCACAATGCGTAACAGATTTTTTGTTCTATGAATCCAAGTTCCATGAAAAGCTTATAGGTCCCAATGGTTATGCCACTATCCTACCTAAAGTGGGTTTACAGTCATAAAATATCACTGATTCTGTAGTCTTAAAAAAAAAAGCTAAGTGCATTTATTTAGGAAGTGATCAGGATGGGAAGAAGCCTTTTCGGGGGGAGAGGTTTTGTGTTTTTTTGTAATTATTTTAAATTCAGGGGATACACACACAGGTTTGTTATATGCATATATTGTATGATGCTGATGTTTGGGGTACAAATAATCCCATCACACAGGTAGTGAGCATAGTACCCAACAGGTAATTTTTCAATTACCCCTCCTCTCTCTGCACTGTCATAGTCCCATCTTCATGTCCATGTGTACCCAATATTCTCACTTTTAAGTAAGAATGTGCAATATTTGGTTTTTTGTCTCTGCATTAACTCACATAGGATAACAGCCTAAAGCTGCATCCATATTCCTGCAAAGGACATTATTTTATTCCTTTTTATGGCTCTGTAGTATTACATGGTATATATGTACCATATTTTCTTTATTCAATTCACCAGTGATGGGCATCTAGGTTGATTCCATGTCTTTGTTATTATGAGCAGTGCTGCAATGAACATACATGTGCATGTGTCTTTTTTGCAGTTATTTTTCTTTGGGTATATACCCGGTAATGATATTGTTGGGTCAAATGACAGTTCTGTTTTAAGCTATTTGACAAATCTCCAAACTGCTTTCCACAGTGGCTAAACTAATTTACACTCCCATCAGTGTAGAAGCGTTCCCTACTCAATAAATGATGCTGGATAGCTGGTTAGCTATATGCAGAAAGATGAAACTGGACCCCCTACCTTTCACCATATACAAAAGTTAGCTCAAGATAGATTAAAGATTTAAATGTAAGACCTTAAACTATAAGAATCCTCAAAGAACCTAGGAAATACTGTTCTGGACATCAGCCTTGGCAAAGAATTTATGACTAAGGCCTCAAAAGCAATTGTAACAAAAACAAAAATTGACCAGTAGGACCTAATTAAACTAAAGAGCCTCTGCAGAGAAAAAGAAACTATCAACAGAGTAAACAGACAGCCTACAGAATTGGAGAAAATACTCACAAACTACACATCTGACAAAGGCCAAATATCTAGAATCTATGAGGAACTTCAACAATTTAACAAGCAAAAAACAAATAACTCCATTAAAAAATGGGCAAAGGATATGAACAGACACTTCTCAAAAGAAGACATAAGCGGCCAACATGAAAAAATGCTCCCTATCACTCATCATCAGAGAAATATAAATCAAAACCACAAAGAGATACCATCTCACATCAGTCAGAATGGCTATGACTAAAAAGTCAAAATTCCTGTATAGGTCAAGAAATAACATTAATATTTGTATTAGACCATTTTTAATAAAATACATTAGTCCATGTATTAGACACTTGGGTTCAAAATTCAAACATTCTGAGAACATTAGTTCCTTTCTCCGTTTATTACATAACATGATACATTCAGGAGTATAAAAAAGTATGTTTCATTCACTATCCACAAATACTGAAACTCACAAGTATTACAACATTTTTGTTGGGAGGGCAGATATGTCTGAGCCATATGTAGCTGCAACACAAGGTTAACTGAGTAATGTTCACCTTTTCTGGACATTAAAAGATAGCCATCTTGTCTGTATATGTTACACTGATACATACATCTGAAACGACTTTTACATTAGTGTGTTGCAGGGGAAAACATGTGAACAATTTGCTAACTGTTTACTGCATTCCGCCTGCCACAGAGTCGACACTCCAGGATATATCTCCAACCACGTATATGGTTGGAATTAAACTGTGTAATATAAAACATAGCTACTTTTTAGGTCTTTTCCTTTTTACCTTGTCAACTTTATTCACTGAATTGGAGAATCTCTACATCTCAGGCATACATAAGTAAATATTCAATAAAACGTGAGACGCCTCTTAGAGAGGCAAAAAGCCAAGACAGGTATCGTTAAATGCTAAATGACCCAGTACTACTCCAGACAATGCAAATGATAGCTGCTGCTGCTTGAATAAGGCTTGCCCACACACATTTCCGAGTATGGAAACCATTTGTTAATGAGCAGCTATAATTTAGGCCTATGGCTTTATGAAAAGAAAACGTTTATACATTTGTAGAACAGTGTAATAAGAGTTCACAAATGCAAAGATAAAATGTGCTATCATTTATCTTGGCTTATAATATCTGGGGTTTGATTGCCTTGTGAAATGTCCAAATCAAGAACAATTATAGATTTTTCTCACACCACATACACCATGAAACATTTAACAAGTACTTCTTTTAGACTATTCAAAAGATTAGAAAGGAAGAAAATTATGTATTCAGTGGTAGACTAAACCATTAAGATGTGAATATGATATGATATAAAGGGGAAAAATAAAGAGAGCTAAGACTAGCAAAGAAAATGGTCACTGACCATTTTTTTAAGCCATCCGTTTAGGGAAAGAATAATCTTGTAACATATCCAGCTATGTGAACTTTTCTCTTGGGCTGAAATTGGGCACCTTGAAACAAAAGCATCATTTGCAAACAAACAAACAAAAAACTGCTCTATGAACTACACAGGCACACCAGTGGTTTGAAACAGTGCATGCTTCAAGTCTATACTTCAAGTCATATCAGGGTATGCAATTTTGCCAAGATACACATGAAATAAACAAGAATTTAAATATTCACCCTATTAATTCCCCCTCCCAACACAATTGTTAAGGGCAATTCACAGTACAGGTTTTCTAAAAATAAAATAAACCATTCAGTTGTGTAGGCAAAACACCTTTTACCTAGTCAGAAGATATAACTGAAAAAATAAATATATATAGTAATCATTCCCAAGGACAATAGTTGATTCCAAGTATCTGAAGTGGGAAAAAGTCAAGAAAGGTTAAAGAGAAAAAAAGGAGAAAATCATAAAAATGAGCCTAGAAGCTCCATGAGTCAGAAGCAGAAAGTAGCACATAGAGGCACGAGTGGTAAGCAGGGCTGAGCTGCCAGAAAGCCATTCCTTTGCCAGTGGTCACTCTAAAGAAGCAGGACTAGCAACTGGTAATATTTTTATCACCTTCCTGCTCTTCATTATATTACTTGTTATGAGCATTATCCAGGATATGAAGTATTATTAATGAATGCGACATTTAATCATGTAACAGAAGACATTACTCAAAGCTTTCAATCCTGTTACACATATTTAAGCAATTCTTAATCCTTCATATGTCAGAGGCCATGCCTAGTATATGCAAGGAAACTCTGGGGATTTTGTGACTTTATGTCTTAAAAGAAGTGCTATCTTGTGATAATGATGAAGAATTGGCACACTTTACAATATATGCTCTTCAAAACACCTTAGGAAAATTATTTAATAAAATTAAAGTTGTATAGAGATATGCTCAGGAAAATTCTTGAAAGGCTGCTGAGCAGTGCTTCTATTCATTCAAGTGAAGTGGATGTCTTTTGGAAGCCTCTGGTCAGACATGGTGGCTCACGCTTGTAATCCCAGCACTTTCGGAGGCCAAGGCAGGTGGACCATTTGAGGTCAGGAGTTCAAGATCACCCTGACCAATATGGTGAAACCCTGTCTCTATTAAAAATATCAAAAAAATTAGCCAGGCATGGTGGCGCATACCTGTAGTCCCAGCTATTCGGAAGGCTGAGGCAGGAGAATTGCTTGAATCCGGGAGGTAGAGGTTGCAGTGAACCAAGATCACGCCACTGCACTCCAGCCTGGGTGACAGAGCAAGACTCCGGCTCAGGAAAAAAAAAAAAAAAAAAAGCAGCAGCAGCAGCAGCAGCAGCAGCAGCCTGTGATCCTACTGTGTCTATAATATTCATTCAAGGTAATGGGGCAAGTTAAGAGATTGACACAAATAATTTTTCTCCATTCTTTGGAGAACAAATTATGTGAAAGGGACCTGCTTTGGTGTATTTGTTAAATAATCCTGCAGAAGATTATTAACAGAACTTTTTGCCTTTATTATGTGCTAAGTACTATGCCGCGTGCTTCTTAGGTATTGCTATTGAATCCTCACAATTATCCTAAGGAGGTAGGTACTACTCGCCTTCATTCAGCAGGTTGGAAAATTAAGGCCAAGAGAGGTTGAGCAACTTCCTAAAGGCACACAGCTGTGACCTAGGATGCTATCCAATAAGCACCTTGCCTCTCATTATGTGTTTCACATCAACTTGTAAGAAAGTCATGGGGGACTCTTAAGAAAGCCAACTCCAGAACACTGACAAGGGGCAGTAGAGCTAAGCTGTCAACCTCTACTGCCCTTTGCATCCCTCACTAAGTTGCATGATAGCATGATACCTGCAACTAGATATAACAAAGTCACAAAGCAATCTCAGTGATTCTTACCCTCATGTATTGAAACCATAGCACTTTAGTAATGTTAAGAAAATTGATGTGTTTCTTAAAGTTCCAACACTTAAAATATTCATTTTCTGTGGGATCGGTGGTGATATCTCCTTTATCATTTTTTACTGCGTCTATTTGATTCTTCTCTCTTTTCTTCTTTATTAGTCTTGCTAGTGGTCTATCAATTTTGTTGATCTTTTCAAAAAACCAGCTCCTGGATTCATTGATTTTTGGAAGGGTGTTTTGTGTCTCTATTTCCTTCAGTTCTGCTCTGATCTTAGTTATTTCTTGCCTTCTGCTAGCTTGTGAATGTGTTTGCTCTTGCTTCTCTAGTTCTTTTAACTGTGATGTTAGGATATCGATTTTAGATCTTTCCTGCTTTCTCTTGTGGACATTTAGTGCTATAAATTTCCCTCTACTCACCTCTTTAAATGTGTCCCAGAGATTCTGGTACATTGTGTCTTTGTTCCCATTGTTTTCAAAGAGCGTCTTTATTTCTGCCTTCATTTCATTGTTTAGCCAATAGTCATTCAGGAGCAAGTTGTTCAGTTTCCATGTAGTTGTGTGATTTTGAGTGAATTTCTTAATCCTGAGTTCTAATTTGATTGCACTGTGGTCTCAGAGACAGTTTGTTGCGATTTTTGTTCTTTTACATTTGCTGAGGAGTGCTTTACTTCCGAGGCCTGTCGGAGGGTCGGGGACTGGGGAAGGGATAGCATTAGGAGAAATACCTAATATAAATGATGAGTTGATGGGTGCAGCAAACCAACATGGCACATGTATACCTATGTACCAAACCTGCACATTGTGCACATGTACCCTAGAACTTAAAGGTATAATAAAAGAATAAAATAAATAAAATAACATCAGCCCAACCACACTATATATTCATTTTCATCTACCTGGAATCTTAGCTTTCCAAAATGACCCTTGTTGTTTGGCTGGGACTTTTTTTTTTTTTTTTTTTAAAGAATACACACATCTTTTTTTTAAAAAAAATTTAAGTTCTGGGATACATATGCAGAACATGCAGGTTTGTTACATAGGTATACATGTGCCATGGTGGTTTGCTGCACCTATTAACTCATTATCTAGGCTTTAAGCCCCACATGCATTAGGTATTTGTCCTCATGCTCTCCCTCCCCTTGCCCCCACACTGACAGGCCCCAGCGTGTGATGTTCCCCTCCCTGTGTCCATGTGTTCTCATTGTTCAACTCCCACTTATGGGTGAGAACATGCGGTGTTTGGTTTTCTGTTCCTATGTTAATTTGCTGAGAATGATGGCTTCCAGGTTCATCCATGTCCCTGCAAAGGACATGAACTCATCCTTTTTTATGGCTACATAGCATTCCATGGTGTATACGTGCCACATTTTCTTTATACAGTCTGTCATTAATGGGCATGTGGGTTGGTTCCAAGTCTTTGCTATTGTAAACAGTGTTGCAATAAACATACATCTGCATGTGTCTTTACAGAATGATTTATAATCCTTTGGGCAAAATGACATATTCTATAGACTTACATATATCTTAGGCTTTACTGTACCTTTAAAATCCTAACATTTAGAAAGAACCCCCCAAAACTATTTCCATCCTGTTTCTTTTTTACCCTAAGCTTGGAATTCTAAAACTTAAATTCTCTCTAATATGTATATAATTCCATAATCTCATGCAGGAGGGGTTGGGGGGAATCACTAGACCACTCTCTGTTCTACTTTTTCTACTATAATTAGTCAACATTAGGAAATCTTCAGTATCCTTCAAACCACTTTTGTTTCTAGGATCTATTTGTTTTATACCTATTGCATTTTCAGACTTTCCACAGTCCTAGAAAAAGCCTCCCAATGAAAATAAGTTGCTGGAATATTGGCTTTCATAAGATTTTGGACTTGAGATATGGATCGGTTAATTATAACAATGCTTAATTTTAGAAGAGTTTGTGCAAGAGTGAGATTTATCATTTTGAATAATCTCCTGTTTCTTTCATAGGATAGTTCTAAATATCTATAGTTTACCTGTTAAAAATGAGTAATGAAGGTATGTATATATAGATTGATAAAGTAAATATGGAAATATATTAACTTTTTTATTCTAGACCATAAGTATGTAGATTTTTATTTTACTATTCTATGTTCCTGGTTATTTCTAGTTTAACAAAAAGAAAACCTCACTTTTAATTTTGAAGTAACAAAGGGAGGCAAGGTGGCATTAATAAAATCCCATTTGGAATGAACAAAGCAAAGAAATAAGTTGCAAGCATGAATAAATGAAACAGTCTGCAGGGAAAACTGCTGCCACTATCTAGCAAATGTTGAACAAGACCTGAAATCTGGCTCCATCTCACCACCCTCCACGTTGGTGGTGGGGAGGGTGAGGCAGCGAAAGAGGTGGCAGAATATGCTCTTTCAAGATCATAGAGAAAGACTACCTCCAACTCCAAGGACAAAAGAATCCTCTGGGTTGGGGGGAAGTGTTGCTAAGCTACTTGTTCCTGGGTTCACTTTTTTTAATTGACTTGAACCTTCAGATTTCTTCCTGGGAGATTAATTACAGTGATGGCTACAGCAAGATGCCACAAATGAGTCAAGAAGTGAAAAACCCTCTTATACCATAAAATCAAAACCATGTGTAAGGATGTATGCAAGAGCTGAAGAATACTGCAGGGCTTTAAGCAATGAGCAAAATCTTCTCTAGCCCCACTGTACCCTTTAATTTCAAAATTAATGCATTTGGTGAAGAAAGAGAAAAGCTAATTGAAATTGTAAGGGAGGGAATAAAGCTAGTTGACTTTATAAAAGCTCATCTAAATGTTAATTTAGGATGCTTATTACTATAAAATAATCAGGAATGCATGCCACTGGCAGTCACCAAGTTGAGAGTGAGCATGACAAAGGTAGCTGGAGGGGAGAGGAAGGGGTAGCAATCAAGACTTCAAATTTGGCATAGTGAAGGTTTGAGGTTATGCAGTTCCACCAGCAGGGAGGAAAAACGGCTATAAAAAATGTTTTCTTTGGAACTGGCTGCTTTCTGCAGTGTCAGAAGATGTGTAGACTAGAAGTCAAATCATTTAAAAGAAATGTTAAGAACACTACCAATTACCTAAAAGCCTAAGCAATAAAAATAGCAATGCATGAATGGTTTGAGAGCAGGGCAGAAGACTCAGGGTCTTATCAGAACTGGGATATAAGGCATTGTGAAAGGACAAGTGGAGCATCTAAATGAAATAGTTCTGAATACCATTCTAGTAAATAAACACAGACAGTGAATATTCAGGAACAGGAGAGGCAGTATAAATCCAATACTCAGATCCATTCCTTCAACATGAGGCCCAGAAATATTCCAAGACTATAGTCATGATGACAGCTGACTGCCATCTGGGACTCCAGCTCAAGACTCTTGTCTCTGAAGTCTGCACTTTCGATTAAACTATCACCAAAGAACTCAAATCACAAGCACAACCAGGGTTAAGTAAATTTAAGGGGTTTGGCACGGGTTGGAGGGTGGTGGAGGCAGGGGTATTTCCATCCTAGTTCCTTGGTAACTTGTACCAAACTAAGCAATGCACATGTTATATTGGTTTGTATGTATATTTAAGTAATGAAAATGCTATGATAATAACTATGAAAAGAAAACTTTTGGCTTTTTCAGCTCGTGGAGTATCTCTAAAATGACTCACTCTCCCAGTGAAACAGACCTATTTATATCAAGCTAGATCATACAGAAACTGGATCATATAGAAAGCCAGGAAATTAAACATATGCAGACTTAGAGTTCTAGATTTGCATGTTTCTATGAATGGATTACTTTTTATAAAGTGTATTTTATACCTTAGCTAGCAAAATTTGGCCTCTCTATACATGCACAGTTTCTATTCTTCACCAGAAGCAGCCAGTTTAAAAGTAAAAGCTCATTCTTGTGAGAAACTCAAACTTACCTATGATTTTGACACAGACTTCCAACAGGGATGTATTCCTCAGAATCATGATCAATATATGCTTTATTAATACTTAATATATTATTTATCAACATTAATAAAATTATACCTTTTCTCAAATTCCTACATATTTTAGAAGTATTACTTTAATAATTCATTGGAATTAGAATGAATTTTAAAGTCTTTCAGGGAATCTTTCCAAAGCATGGAGAATTTATTAATAACCTATTATGGGAAGCAAATATGAGCAAGAAAATGTCCACAGACTAAGCAACTGGGAAATAAAACTAGCAGCAGCTAATGGTCACTGCACACTTGCCATGTTCCAAGGGCTTGGCACACACCATCCAATTAATTCTCACGACAAAATTATAAACTAGATAACTACTATTACTCCCATTTTAAAAGCAGGAAAACTGAGGTACAGAGATATGAAATAATCAGATCAACATTACACAATAATTAAGAGATGGAAGATTTTTAAATAAGTGTGAACATCTGGACCAAATGATGAATAGAAATATGAATTTTATAGGTAGAACGGCTCTTGGGATCATTTAGTCCAACCTTTCATTTTAAATAGGCAGGAAACATGGTAAAAAGGTGGCTTTAAGTTATCTCTCTTACACACATATATACAGTTTGCGGCAGAGCTAGTGAAGAGTTTGTTAGAGCTAACCTAGGTAGGGCATTATTTTACCAGTGACTTCAGGATATGAGTAGGAATAAAGGTCTTGGATTTTATGTATTCTAGGTCTCAACTGGGGGACTGAGTGTATCTTGATCTGATAGCTAGTACAACCTCAGTTACCTGCTGCCACTCCACAATCTGTCCTCACACGGCTTGCAGGAGAGCTTCTTGGGGAAAAGGCACCCACAGTTAGCAGTGATGCACTCCATACACCCACCCACCCAGAAACTTCATCAGCAGAAGTCCTCATCTCCTCTGGCCTGTCTTCCTCCATACCTAGAATCTCAAGACTTCCAAGAAATTAAAAAGTTTCTCTTCTTAAAAGAGTTGGAAATCCTTCCTCTTGACCAAATATCCTTCCCATCAACAGTTCAATGTCAAATAATGCCCTCTCCTTAGAGCCCACAGATATTCCTAGAAGGAATGCAACCAAGCCCCATCTAACGTTTCTATAACTAGGCAAGCAAAGCAAGCTAGTGAATCTTGAAAAAGCCAATGATTGGATATTGAGCCAAGATGGCCGAATAGGAACAGCTCTGGTCTACAGCTCCCAGCATGAGCGACACAGAAGACAGGTGATTTCTGCATTTCCATCTGAGGTACTGGGTTCATCTCACCAGGAAGTGTCAGACAGTGGGTGCAGCACAGTGGGTGCAGGACAGTGGGTGCAGGGCACAGTGCCTCACTCACGAAGCGCAAGGGGTCAGGGAGTTCCCTTTCCTAGTTAAAGAAAGGGGTGACAGATGACACCTGGAAAATCAGGTCACTCCCACCCTAATACTGCGCTTTTCCAACGGGCTTTAAAAACTGCACACCAGGAGATTATATTCCGCACCTGGCTCGGAGGGTCCTACACCCACGGAGTCTCGCTGATTGCTAGGACAGCAGTCTGAGATCAAACTGCAAGAGGGCAGTGAGGCTGGGGGAGGGGCGCCTGCCATTGCCCAGGCTTGATTAGGTAAACAAAGCAGCCAGGAAGCTCAAACTGAGCAGAGCCCACCACAGCTCAAGGAGGCCTGCCTGCCTGCCTCTGTAGGCTCCACCTCTGGGGGCAGGGCACAGACAAACAAAAAGACAGCAGTAATCTCTGCAGACTAAAATGTCCCTGTCTGACAGCTTTGAAGAGAGTAGTGGTTCTCCCAGCATGCAGCTGGAGATCTGAGAATGGGCAGACTGCCTCCTCAAGTGGGTCCCCGAGCTCCTGAGCAGCGTAACTGGGAGGCACTCCCCAGTAGGGGCAGACTGACACCTCACACGGCCAGGTACTCCTCTGAGACAAAACTTCCAGAGGAACAATCAGGCAGCAGCATTTGCGGATCACCAATATCGGCTGTTCTACAGCCACCACTGTTCTGCAGCCACCGCTGCTGGTACCCAGACAAACAGGGTCTGGAGTGGACCTCTAGCAAACTCCAACAGACCTGCAGCTGAGGGTCCTGTCTGTTAGAAGGAAAACTAACAAACAGAAAGGACATCCACACCAAAAACCCTTCTATACGTCACCATCATCAAAGACCAAAAGTAGATAAAACCACAAAGATGGGGAAAAAACAGAGCAGAAAAACTGGAAACTCTAAAAAGCAGAGCACCTCTCCTCCTCCAAAGGAACGCAGCTCCTTACCAGCAACAGAACAAAGCCGGATGGAGAATGACTTTGATGAGTTGAGAGAAGAAGGCTTCAGAGGATCAAACTACCCCGAGCTACAGGAGGAAATTCAAACCAATGGCAAAGAAGTTAAAAACTGTGAAAAAAAATTAGATGAATAGATAACTAGAATAACCAATGCAGAGAAGTCCTTAAAGGAGGTGATGGAGATGAAAGCCAAGGCTCAGGAATTATGTGAAGAATGCAGAAGCCTCAGGAGCCCATGTCATCAACTGCAAGAAAGGGTACCAGTGATGGAAGACGAAATGAATGAAATGAAGCGAGAAGGGAAGTTTAGAGGAAAAAAGAATAAAAAGAAACAAAACCTCCAAGAAATATGGGACTATGTGAAAAGACCAAATCTACGTCTGATTGGTGTACCTGAAAGTGACAGGGAGAATGGAACCAAGTTGGACAACACTCTGCAGGATATTATCCAGGAGAACTTCATCAATATAGCAAGGCAGGCCAACATTCAGATTCAGGAAATACAGAGAACGCCACAAAGATACTCCTCGAGAAGAGCAACTCCAAGACACATAATTGTCAGATTCACCAAAGATGAAATGAAGGAAAAAATGTTAAGGGCAGCCAGAGAGAAAAGTTGGGTTACCCACAAAGGGAAGCCCATCAGACTAACAGCAGATCTCAACAGAAACTCTACAAGCCAGAAGAAAGTGGGGGCCCATATTAAACATTCTTAAAGAATTTTCAACCAAGAATTTCATATCCAGCCAAACTAAGCTTCATAAGTGAAGGAGAAATAAAATACTTTACAGACAAGCAAATGCTGAGAGATTTTGTCAACACCAGGCCTGCCCTACAAGAGCTCCTGAAGGAAGCACTAAACATGGAAAGGAACAACCAGTACCAGCCACTGCAAAAGCATGCCAAATTGTAAAGACCATCGAGGCTAGGAAGAAACTGCATCAACTAATGAGCAAAATAAACAGCTAACATCATAATGACAGGACCAAATTCATACATAACAATATTAACTTTAAATGTAAATGGGCTAAATGCTCCAATTAAAAGACACGGACTGGCAAATTGGATAAAGAGTCAAGACCCATCAGTGTGCTGTATTCAGGAAACCCATCTCACATACAGAGACACACATAGGCTCAAAATAAAGGGATGGAGGAAGATCTATCAAGCAAATGGAAAACAAAAAAAGGCAGGGGTTGCAATCCTGGTCTCCCATAAAACAGACTTTAAACCAACAAAGATCAAAAGAGACAAAGAAGGCCATTACATAATGGTAAAGGGATCAATTCAACAAGAAGAGCTAACTCTCCTAAATATATATGCACCCAATACAAGAGCACCCAGATTCATAAAGCAAGTCCTTAGGGACATACAAAGAGACTTAGACTCCCACACAATATTAATGGGACACTTTAACAGCCCACTGTCAACATTAGACAGATCAATGAGACAGAAAGTTAACAAGGATACCCAGGAATTGAACTCAGCTCTGCACCAAACAGACCTAATAGACATCTACAGACCTCTCAACCCAAATCAACAGAATATACATTTTTTTCAGCACCACGCCACACCTATTCCAAAATTGACCACATAGTTGCAAGTAAAGCACTCCTCAGCAAATGTAAAAGAACAGAAATTATAACAAATTGTCTCTCAGACCACAGTGCAATCAAACTAGAACTCAGGATTAAGAAACTCAATCAAAACCAGTCAACTACATGGAAACTGAACAACCTGCTCCTGAATGACTACTGGGTACGTAACGAAATGAAGGCAGAAATAAAGATGTTCTTTGAAACCAACCAGAACAAAGACACAACATACCAGAATCTTTGGGACACGTTCAAAGCAGTGTGTAGAGGGAAATTTATAGCACTAAATGCCCAAAAGAGAAAGCAGGAAAGATCTAAAATTGACACCCTAACATCACAATTAAAGGAACTAGAGAAACAAGAGCAAATACACTCAAAAGCTAGAAGAACGCAAGAAATAACTAAGATCAGAGCAGAACTGAAGGAGATAGAGACACAAAAAACCCTTCAAAAATTTAATGAATCCAGGAGCTGGTTTTTTGAAAAGATCAACAAAATTGATAGACTGCTAGCAAGACTAATAAAGAAGAGAGAAGAATCATATAGACATAATAAAAAATGATGAAGAGGATATCACCACCGATCGCACAGAAATACAAACTACCATCAGAAAATACTATAAACACCTCTATGCAAATAAACTAGAAAATCTAGACTAAATGGATAAATTCCTCGACACATATACCCTGCCAAGACTAAACCAGGAATAAGTTGAATCTCTGAATAGACCAATAACAGGCTCTGAAATCGTGGCAATAATCAATACCTTACCAACCAAAAAAAGTCCAGGACCAGATGGATTCATAGCCGAATTCTACCAGAGGTACAAGGAGGAGCTGGCACCATTCCTTCTGAAACTATTCCAATCAATAGAAAAAGAGGGAATCCTCCCTAACTCATTTTATGAGGCCAGCATCATCCTGATATCAAAGCCTGGCAGAGACACAACCAAAAAAGAGAATTTTAGACCAGTATCCTTGATGAACATTGATGCAAAAATCCTCAATAAAATGCTGGCAAACCGAATCCAGCAGCACATCAAAAAGCTTATCCACCGTCATCAAGTGGGCTTCATCCCTGGGATGTAAGGCTGGTTCAACATACACAAATCAATAAATGTAATCCAGCATATAAACAGAACCAAAGACAAAAACCACATGATTATCTCAATAGATGCAGAAAAGGCCTTTGACAAAATTCAACAGCCCTTCATGCTAAAAACTCTCAATAAATTAGGTATTGATGGGACGTATCTCAAAATAATAAGAGCTATCTACGACAAACCCACAGCCAATATCATACTGAATGGGCAAAAACTGGAAGCATTCCCTCTGAAAACTGGCACAAGACAGGGATGCCCTCTCTCACCACTCCTATTCAATATAGTGTTGGAAGTTCTGGCCAGGGCAATCAGGCAGGAGAAAGAAATAAAGCATATTCAATTAGGAAAAGAGGAAGCCAAATTGTCCCTGTTTGCAGATGACATGACTGTATATCTAGGAAACCCCATCTTCTCAGCCCAAAATCTCCTGAAGCTGAAAAGCAACTTCAGCAAAGTCTCAGGACACAAAATCTATGTACAAAAATCACAAGCATTCTTATACACCAATAACAGACAAACAGGGAGCCAAATCATGAGTGAACTCCCATTCACCATTGCTTCAAAGAGAATAAAATACCTAGGAATCCAACTTACAAGGGATGTGAAGGAACTCTTCAAGGAGAACTACAAACCACTGCTCAATGCAATAAAAGAGGATACAAACAAATGGAAGAACATTCCATGCTCATGGGCAGGAAGAATCAATATCATGAAAACGGCCATACTGTCCAAGGTAATTTATAGATTCAATGCCATCCCCATCAAGCTACCAATGACTTTCTTCACAGAATTGGAAAAAACTACTTTAAAGTTCATATGGAACCAAAAAAGAGCCTGCATCACCAAGTCAATCCTAAGCCAAAAGACCAAAGCTGGAGGCATCACGCTACCTGACTTCAAACTATACTACAAGGCTACAGTAACCAAAACAGCATGGTACTGGTACCAAAACAGAGATATAGATCAATGGAACAGATCAGAGCCCTCAGAAGTAATGCTGCATATCTACAACCATCTGACCTTTGACAAACCTGACAAAAACAAGAAATGAGGAAAGGATTCCCTATTTAATGAATGGTGCTGGGAAAACTGGCTAGCCATATGTAGAAAGCTGAAACTGGATCCTTTCCTTACACCTTATACAAAAATTAATTCAAGATGGATTAAAGACTTACATGTTAGACCTAAAACCATAAAAACCCTAGAAGAAAACCTAGGCAATACCATTCAGGACATAGGCATAGGCAAGGACTTGAGGTCTAAAACACCAAAAGCAATGGCAACAAAGCCAAAATTGACAAATGGATCTAATTAAACTCAAGAGCTTCTGCACAGCAAAAGAAACCACCATCAGAGTGAACAGGCAACCTACAGAATGGGAGAAAATTTTTGCAACCTACTCATCTGACAAAGAGCTAATATCCAGAATCTACAATGAACTCCAACAAATTTACAAGAAAAAAACAAACAACCCCCATCAAAAAGTGGGCAAAGGACATGAACAGACACTTCTCAAAAGAAGACATTTATGCAACCAACAAACACATGAAAAAATGCTCATCTCACTGGCCATCAGAGAAATGCAAATCAAAACCACAATGAGATACCATCTCACACCAGTTAGAATGGCCATCATTAAAGTCAGGAAACAACAGGTGCTGGAGAGGATGTGGAGAAATAGGAACACTTTTACACTGTTGGTGGGACTGTAAACTAGTTCAACCATTGTGGAAGTCAGTGTGGTGATTCCTCAGGGATCTAGAACTAGAAATACCAGTTGACCCCGTCATCTCATTACTGGGTATATACCCAAAGGACTATAAATCATGCTGTTATAAAGGCACATGCACACGTATGTTTATTGCGGCACTATTCACAATAGCAAAGACTTGGAACCAACCCAAATGTCCATCAATGATAGACTGGACTAAGAAAATGTGGCACATATACACCATGTAATACTATGCAGCCATAAAAAAATGATGAGTTCATGTCCTTTGTAGGGACATAGATGAAGCTGGAAACCATCATTCTCAGCAAACTATCACAAGGACAAAAAACCAAACACCGCATGTTCTCACTCATAGGTGGGAAATGAACAATGAGAACACTTGGACACAGGAAGGGGAACATCACACACCAGGGCCTTTTGTGGGGTGGGGGGAAGGGGGAGGGATAGCATTAGGAGATATACCTAATGTAAATGATGAGTTAATGGATGCAGCACACCAACATGGCCCATGTATACATATGTAACAAACCTGCACATTGTGCACATGTACCCTAGAACTTAAAAAGAGTACTACAATACCTAGGTGACGTGTTAATAGGTGCAGCAAACCACACGGCACATGTATACCTATGTAACAAACCTGTACGTTCTGCACATGTATCCCAGAAATTTAAAAAAAAAAAAAAAAAAGAGTACTACGAAGGCACTTTACTAGTAAGAAAAGCACACACCTCCAGTGTTGTCTTACTCCAGCAAGAGTTTTATGAGCCACGTATTAAATGTTGTATATTCATAATACTTACAGTCAAAATGTATAACGAGCCCTTTAATCCTCTCAATAGGCATTTGTGTGAATTAAATTTTTGACTTCACTGGATAGTAAAACTGTTAAATGTACATATTATGTGTATCTTTCAACAGGTCATACAAAAACTATGCCAATAGTAATGATTCAAAGCAATGAGCTAAGTTTTTAAATGAATAAAGGAAAGGTTTCTGTAATTAGAAAGAGCCAGCTGCACCTGATAAGCAGAAGGAATAATTAAAAAAAAAAAACAAAACGTCACCGTCCCCGGCCCACAGAAGACACGTAATCTCTAGGCCCTTTCTTTATATGTTAAGTTAAAGACTGCACAGCAGGCTGGGCGTGGTAGCTCACGTCTGTAATCCCAGCACTTTGGGAGGCAAAGGTGGGCGGATCACCTGAGATCAGGAGTTCGATACCAGCCTGGCCAACATGGTGAAACCCCATCTCTACTAAAAATACAAAAATTAGCTGGGCATGGTGGTGAGTGCCTGTAATCCCAGCTTCTTGGGAGGCTGAGGCAGGAGAATCGCTTGAACCCAGGAGGCAGAGGTTAACAGTGAGCAGAGATCGTGCCATTGCACTCCAGCCTGGGCAACAAAGAGCAAAACTCCACCTCAAAAAAAAAAAAAAAAAAAAAAGAAAAGAAAAAGAAAAGAAAAGACTGCACAGCAACAGACAAGCCTGATGGGTTACAAGGGCCAAATCTAAGTGGCTAGCTGCCATTCAAGACAAGCTTTGAGAAAACTTAATCCTTCTCAGGTGACGTTACTTGTATTCTACAACATCCAGTTGATCTCCTTAAATATTTTCCTTCCTCTCCTCTCTAAGCCTTCCAGAGAGTGTTTAAAGTAGCAGAAAGTACTGTTTTTCCATCCAATGAGCCTCAGATTACACCATACTGAAGCTACTGTATGTTCAACTCAGTAGCTTCTCTGAAAGCTATTAACAGAAAACATTATCAGAAGATGTCTAATCGAATTCAGGTTTCCAGAAGGTTTGCATTTCATTCCTGTTGGCAAAAACCAAGAAGTCTTTTTTTTTTTAATGTCATTTTACTACTACTGTTTCAGTAAGTGGAAACTGTTGGAAGACTTCTCCTCCATCTGACAGGGAATGGCTTGACACAAATAAAAGCACTTTATTCACTTACATGAAGCTCTCCCACTGTCCCAGCTAAACACGTATCAACTCTCTTTCCTAAGAATCAGCAATTAAAATGGAAGAAAATAAGCTTATCATCTGCTTTACCTGTAAGAATTGTGTTTCATAGTACAAAAATATCTATAGCTGAAAAAGGAACAGTTTTTAATAGAAAATTTTCAGCTAATAAGTGTGGTAAGAATTAGAAAAAAAATCACTATTTTGCAACCCCTAATGAAACTGTTAATTCAGACAAATATCATTAAAATGGAGGGTGATTGGGCTGGTACCACATGAGCCCACTGGTTAATCTCAGCAAGACTAAGAATGGCACGACGAGACATTGTGTGCCTCCTGGTGTGATGTAATATGAAGCACTCAGCATCACCTGCACGGCGTTCCAGCCAAAAAAGTTGAACCTGAATCTAATCCAACCTTCAAGGAGAACTTCTAGTTCGCAGAAATTGTGGAAGATTGAGGCACAAGTTAAACAACCCCAACAGGAGAACACATGGAAAGATGTGAGATATTCTGCAGAAAATTGACTTTTCTTTTTCAATAAGTCAATGGCATTGAAAAATGAGTGGGAAGGAAGTACTACCCTAGAATCAAAGAAACTTTAGGTACATACCCACCAAGTGCAATGAGTGGGTGTTATTTCAATGCTGATTCAAGCATAGCCACTGTATAAAGACATTTTTGAGGCAATTGGGGAAATCCATTACACACCGATCATTAAGAGGTGCTATCAGGAAATAACTAATTTTGTCAGGTAGATGAATGACATTGAAGTTTGGAAAGAAAATCAATATTTGTAAGAAATACACTCAGAAATATGTAGGGTGAAATGATGTAATATCTGATTTTCTTTACATTTCAGCCAATACAAAGTAAAACAGAAAATAAAGAATAAATAAAGTCAGTGTGGTAAAATGTCATTATTTGTTCAGTCTGGGTGAGGGATATGTAGGGATTCATCATATCACTTTTTTACATTTCAAAAATTTCACAATAGCTTTAAAAGAATGTTCTTACTAGCCCTTTATGTGCAGCACACAAGCATGAATAGATCAAGCGCCTTGGCAACGCCAGCATTTGACACTATTCAAAATCAGAGAAGACTAGTTTAAGACACTCTAACACCAGAAGCCATGCATAGTAGGCAATATTGAGATTTCACTAATGCTCCATAAAGAGTGCTAACAGCTCTTAGAGGACAGAAAACTTCTTCAATAAAAACAGCTAAGGCCGGGCGCGGTGGCTCACACCTGTAATCCCAGCACTTTGGAAGGCTGAGGCAGGCAGATCACAAAGATCAGGAGTTCGAGACCAGCCCTGTCTCTACTAAAAATACAAAAATTAGCCAGGTGTAGTGGCACGCACCTGTAGTCCCAGCTACTTGGGAGGCTGAGTCGGGAGAATCTCTTGAACCTGGGAGGCAGAGGTTGCAGTGAGCTGAGACCACGCCATTGCACTCCAGCCTGGGTGACAGAGTGAGACTCCGTCCCAAAAACAAACTAACAAAAAACAGCTAAACTCAATGTTCAGCTTCAGCTGATAGAGATGAACAGCAAGAAGCCAAGTTGATGCACAGATTTGTTTGAAAAAGTAATAAAGATGCTGTAATAAATAATAAAGAGGTGACTCCTTGGGTTTGGGTAGTTTCACACAACTTTAGAGGCAGAAAGGAACTTTGAGGTTACATACTCCAAACACCATACACTTATAAACCATGTCTAAAGCATCCCCACTCTCAGGGCCATGGTATGCACAAGTCCAGGGAGTGCCATTAATATTCTTGCTTTATGTCCAATATACAGTCTGTAGCTATATGCAGTGATCCTACCTCTACTAAGTATTCCACTTCTATTACCACTACTTGTTATACTAATAATATTATGGTATAATTAATAATATTCCACAGGGTTGTTATGAAAATAAGGATTTAAAAGACTACAGGGTATGATGCAAATGGTATTTGTTATGGGTTGCATTGTGTACTCAAAGAAGATATGTTGAAGTCCTAATTCTCAGTGCCTGTGAATGTGGCCTTATTTGCAAATAGGGTTTTTGCAGATGTAATCAAGTTAACATTAGGTTATTAAGGTGGACCCTAATCTAATAGAACTGGCTTTCTGACAAAAGAAATAAAACCAGAGGTAAGACAGCCACGTGAAAATAGAAGCAGAGATTGGAATGCTACTGTTACAAGTCAAGGAACACCTGAGACTACCGGAGGCTGGAAGAAACAAGGAAGGCTCCTCCCCTAGTCTCAGAGAGAGCATGAACTTCCTTGCATCTTGATTTTGGACTTTTAGCCTCCAGATGGTGAGAAAAGATATTTCTGCTGTTTCACACCATCCAGTTTGTGGTACTTTGTCACAGCAGTCCTAGGAAATTAATACTGTGTAATAATGTGTGCTGCCAATGCACTTCTCAAAGTAATGACTCTAGAAAAGAATACAAGATAGGCTAAGAGCCTTCATCTAGTTTATTCTTGAATATAGATAAATATTTCTCTTAATGCAACCAATTCTTTTTGCAATTACATTACATTATAACCTCAGAGTAAGTCAAAAATCAATGAGAAAACCTTGTGTCCAACATCTTATTCTTCCATTGTTGGTGTATATATGTATGTATGTGTGAATACACACACACACACACACACACACACACACACACAGAGTCTCGCTCTGTCGCCCAGGCAGGAGTGCAGTGGTGCAATCTCAGCTCACTGCATCCTCCGCCTCCCGGGTTCAAGCGATTCTCCTGCCTCAGCCTCCCAAGTAGCTAGGACTACAAGCATGCACCACCCTGCCCAGCTAATTTTTGTATCTTTAGCAGAAACGGGGTTTCACCATGTTGGCCAGGATGGTCTCGATCTCTTGACCTTGTGATCTGCCCGCCTCAGCCTCCCACAGTGCTGGGATTACAGGTGTGAGCCACTACGCCCAGCTAATTCTTTCATTTTAAAGAGTAAACTCTACGTGTTTCTGGTTAAGATTTCATTTGTAAATTCATCCTGTCATTCCTCGCCATTGAGATCTTTTTGTAACCAGTCATCCCACATCCTAAATGTCCTGTTCAACTTCATATTATGCAAAAGTGTGGTTAGCCTACCACCTGTCTTCAATGAAATCATTAAGAAAATATTGTTTCAGACAAGGCTGAAGACGGGTTCCTTCTGTATACCCAGGATCCCCATAGAGTAGACATCAATCCATTACTCACCACTCTCTACCAAATGTAACTCACGAAAGTAACTTAAGATGATATACTTGCCTTTCTCTACCTTGTCTGAATGGGTTTTTAAGCCTATTATGCCTTCATAGGTGTGCCAGATAGTATTAATAAAATTTTGTCTAATACTTGTCTTCCAGTCTAGCAACCCATTAAAGAAAGCAAAATATCTGTATGGTATAACCCATGCTGATTATAGTTATATTGAAATCTCAAAGTTTCTTATAATGAAACATCCTACAAATTAGCATCATGGTCACATAAGAATTGAGGTATACACCTTTTAGAAATTCATATTGAATGTCAATATCTAGCATATTACTGAAGTTTACAATAATGATGCAGAAGCATATGGTGCAGAAAATCAAGAAGCAATTTTAGCTGAGAGTGGTGGCACATGCCTGTCGTCTCAGCTACTCAGGAAGCTAAGGTGGGAGGATCGCTTGAGCCCAGCCTGGGCAACACAGCAAGACCCCATCTCTTGAAGTAGTTTTGTTTAGTGTCCTCTCTTCAGGAAGGCAAGAGTCTTGTACTTTGAATTCAAGCAGCTGTCAACAAGACTTTATATTTAACTACCTATTAGATACCACATGCATTACAGATAGCTGTGGGATGGCTCTTACAGTGTGAAAGGTCCTTAGAGTTCACTCTTGAGAGTGTTGTCAAGTCACCAGCTTTAAAACACTCTCACGAGATGCTCTCTGCTGTTGGAAAGAGGCAGCTTCCAAAGTCAAAATTCCAAAGAAGGGTCTCCTCCATTAGTGGATAATTTTCTAAATATAAACTTTAATCTTCCTTTTCATAAAATACTTTCATTTTTATTTAATTCCAAAAATAAATCACATTCGTTTTTCACATGATCGACCTCAAGTTTGAGGAAATGATCTTGTTCCTGCTCTTTCCTTTCCCTCGGTCCAGCCTGTCGCATTTCTTAAACTTTTCTCTCTGAATTCAACAACAACAAAAAATGACTGCTTGTTATGCAGAAGCTTGCCAAGCCTCCTGAACAGTTATTCATTTGAGTCATTTTCAAATATAAATCATGTTGAGATCACCCATAGTAGCCGCAAAGAACTAATTCCCCTCTGCATAGAGAACAATTAAATTACACTAAACTCATGATTTGGGAAATCAGTTTTCAAGGGGCAGTTTCCAAAGCTCTAGATCAATTTTCGGGATAATATTATTTAAATGAGGGAAAAAAGAACTTTCATAATTGACAGGATTCAGTCAAGAATCATATCAGCCACTGCTGATTTAACTTACTGACCACCAGGAGCGGTGCAAATGGCTTCTCTATCACCACAACAAACTAACCTCAACCCACTAATAGTGCTTCTGGGAACCACTGCTGTACATTTATCATACACCAGTGGTTTTTCAAATTACGTAGTTTCTTGACCCTAACAAAGTTTCTCAATTACACTATGCTGGGTGAAGGAGGGTGGCCATGAGATATCTTTCATCAGTGGAAGGAATGCTATGGATAGAACAGCTCTGATTTTTCTGAAGTCATCAGATACCAAGATCCTTGGATAAGTAAAAAATATTAAGCTAGTTTCTTCATTCCAGTTACCCAACCTACAGCTAATCTCCCCCACTTCCTCATATCTCCTTAGAAGAGCCCAGAACTAACAGGCAAGAGTTTCTCAAAATTCCCTTAAACACACACACATCCAAAGAAGTGAACCTCTAGAATGTCATCAAGAAGCAAGTATCAAAATAAACATAAGTTCTTGTAGACGTTCTTCCACCTACTAGAACTACCCAGAAGACATAACAAGTCAAAGACCAGGATTCTCTTCTTTTAATGTCTGCTTAGGTATGGTAACATGGGAGCTGCAGGAACAACTCTTCCCAATACACTAGACCAACAAGGTCTCTCATCCAGGGCAGAGTTTTTAAAGACCATCTAATGACAGTAAAAGAGCAGGGAATGACAGATACCATAGTTACCCCCGAAGAGTTATATTTTGGGGGGTGAGCAGATAATATGTCGTTTGGTCATAGAATATTAATCCCCTATGATTCAGTTAAACTTCATGGGGATTGCAGAGAAGGTCTGCCAGCTGAATCAACAGGGCAAAGTAAGTCTTCAAAATCTTGGAAGAGGAAAGAGTGAATAACTAAACATGAAGTTTAATGATGACACAGCACAGATCATTCAACATTAAAAGCCTGTTTTTGACTACCAGGAAGAGGCATGAGAACACAGCATGTGAGGTGAAAAAAAGTGAGATGCCAGAGAACTTTTTTTTTTTTTTTTTTTTTTTTTTTTTTGAGACACTGTCTCTCTCTGTCACCCAGGCTGGAGTGCAGTGGCGCGATCTCGGCTCACTGCAAGCTCCGCCTCCTGGGTTCACGCCATTCTCCTGCCTCAGCCTCCAGAGTAGCTGGGACAACAGGCGCCTGCCAACACGCCTGGCTAATGTTTTTTATTTTTTGTATTTTTAGTAGAGACGGGGTTTCACCGTGTTAGCCAGGATAGTCTCGATCTCCTGACCTCGTGATCCGCCTGCCTCGGCCTCTCAAAGTGCTGGGATTACAGGCATAAGCCACCGTGCCCAGCCGATGCCAGAGAATTTTTAAGCCCCAAGTCATACTTTATTACACAAGGGGGAATAAGAACTTAAAAATACTTTGGCTGGGCGACAGAGCGAGACTCAGTCTCAAAAAAATAATAACTTTGGATTTTCAGAATATTAGACAATTTTTACAATTCCCAAAGGGCCAAAGTATGAGAGAAGCATCGAAATAAATAGGTCTCTCTATAAAGATTAAATAATTTGAAAAACAATTAATTGGGAAGTATTAATTTGGAGTCATTTGGGCAACTCCCAACTTTACCAGTTGCTTAAACTTTAGGGCATTCATCTTACGGAAAACATCTGAATTTTAAAAATAAAATAAAACCCACTGATGTTTTTCAAAGTGGCTGTAGAAGCTGGAACCTACCTGCATGTTAATTAAATCTGTAGCTTTCACATCTGTGTCTCACAGATACTAAAACAGTGAGGTTGGTTCAGTTTGCCTCTTGGTGAGGTCTTGTCAAAAGGAGATTAGCGATCAAAACCAGAAATTCTCAGTAAGACTGAAAGTTCTTTTTATTTTTTCCTTTGTTCTCTCTGTGATGACATCAAGATGATCACAGTGTCCATGGGGAGAGCAGAGCAGGTTTCGCCCCTGAACCAATAGAGCAAAGCAAAGGAAGCACAAATCCCACGAAATTTCAGAGAACAAAGCACAGGGAAAAGAATGCAAAGTGTGCCCTCTATTGGTCCATGTGTTTTCATTGCTGAGGTTTTTAGTTGGCAATTGCATCCAGCAACAGGGTAGAGACTAAGGCCATCATGATACAAAAATTCTAAAATATGCTGACACAGAAACAAAGATCTAGCAGGAGCCCACTTGGCCAGAATTGAAGAGTGCTAAGCCCCAGTTTTGGCCATTCTGTGAACTGGCAGCATGATGCCTCAAGTCAGATCAATGCCAGCACCACATGTCACCAGCTGGAAAGCTACAACAGCTATTTCTAAAACTATATATTAACTGTTTTCTTAATGAGATAAAAGTTAGATCACATGAGAAGTTTTAACAAAACCCCTATACTGTATATTTGCATTGTACTTTTATAAACTCTTTAGTGGAATTGAGAGAATTTAACAACTATTGTCTTTGAGTAAGGAATTACTTGCCAAGTAATTATTTACTGAAATAAATCTTGAGACAGTGCTTCCAATGTGGCTTCATATTGTTAAATATAAACATAGCAAATGGCTGAAAACTCACACAAGGAAAATAAACTTTCAGAAAACAATTATCACTTTGAAGCAGTCACTTGGCATCATGCTAATTTGGAAGGTCCACCTCCTATTTTTTAAGCCAATGCTTCTTAACCTATTGAAGGAAAGAGATGAAACTTGGACCTCTTTGAGACTTTAGTCTCAAAGCTCTATATCATCCCTCTACACCACAAAAAGCAACAGAAAATGTTTTTGCTTCTAATTTCAGGAAGCTTACAAAAACCCTGGCCCTACCTCTGGACCCCAAGTTAAGAAACCCTTCTCAAAACAAATGTGCTGAACTGGATAACTTCTATTTTATAAGTGCTCTTAATATCTTTCAGCAAGAGACGAAAATTGAAAAAGTTTTAAGTAAATTGTAAAAGGTTTTCTCCAAATGACTAGATGAGAAAGGCTACTTATAATCACTTTCTCTACATTTTAGAGTAAAAAATAAATATTTAATAACTGCTCTAATCTTTACTATTCTAACATGTGTTAAACACAAAATACACATACACACCCATACACACATACATGAACACATGTACAGGCAAGTACACAACACATGCACACACACATTTGTTCTGGCTATTACAATACTAGAAATGTTTCTATAATTCATACTCAAAAATAATTTTAAAAATTACCAATGCAAGTATGCAAATTTTTACTAAAACATACTTATGGTCCTACCCCTCAATTACTCCACCCCTCAGCCTTCAGTTATTTAATATTCATTACTTTATTAGCATAATTATGAGTTGTAGGAAGTTCTGGGGCTCAATAAAAGTCTGTGGTCTGAAGAACTTTTGAATGGGTTCAAAGGGAATTTCTTTTCTTTGAATTAATGTTTATGTTGAAACATACTGTGTACAGGAAAACCCAGTGAATTCTGGAAAGTTAAATCCTAGCTCTATTCTCTTCCTCTTAACTGTTAGTTTTAAAACCACACATTTCTGTAAGCAGCTCACCTTCTGTATAAGTCAAACAGGTCCCACTTCATTCAAAGGACGGTGAAATGTCAGTGTTCTCCTGGAAGGCACTACACAGAAATACGTGGTCTCTTCATACTTAGAGAACTTGTTCTAAAATACACACACATCTGTATCTCTCATGGGTATGTCCACATAGCTATATTTATTATACTAAAATCATAAATATAATAACTAGGATTAAATTTTTTCCTGTACTAACTTATACTATTAATATGAGTATTTTTTAGAAGGCAAATAACACTTTCTTTTATTTTCTCCTAAATTATTATTCATTCATAAGGTCAAACTGTTTGGGGATAAAAATCCTTTATTGCTCTTTTCTATACAATAAGTATTTTTTAAAATATGGGTTACCAGCCATGCATGGTGGCTCACGCCTGTAATCCCAGCACTTTGGGAGGCCAAGGCAGGAGGATCACCTGAGGTCAGGAGGTCAAGACAAGCCTGACCGACATGGCAAAACCCCGTCTCTACTAAAAATACAAAAATTAGCTGGGCATGGTATTGGGCATCTATAATCCCAGCTACTTGGGAAGCTGAGGCAGGAGAATCACTTGGACCCAGGAGGCGGAGGTTCAGTGAGTCAAGATCACACCATTGTACTCCAGGCTGGGTGACAAGAGCGAAATTCCGTCTCACAAAAAAAAAGGCGGGGGGGTGACCCCACTACCACCAGTTTTCCCTACCCCCACAAATCACCTGTCACTTGGAATACTCAATCATTCAAATAACAAACAAGTGTACAGATACAGACACTAGTATACTCAGAGAAATTCTGAAATAATCAGAAGAGACTTCAGAATGAGTACTGGGCTGGGGATGATTTTATACCTCAGTTTTTCAAAAATTTTTCTCTCAACTATAAAGAATTATAAATAATGAGAATACCCATAATATTTAATCATTCAACGTCAACTATGTGCAAAGAACTTCAATTAAAAAAAAAACACCATTTCTCATTAAGTCACCAAAATAATTTTAAGGGCAAACAAAAATCTCATATACAATGACTGTTCCACTACATTTTGTGGAGAAAGCACTCTAAAAGGTCTAGTTTGAAGAGTACAAAGATAAACATACCGTAGTTCTGCCTAAGAGACGCTTAAAATATGATGATACATAAGGCAAGATAACCAGAAAAAAAGGAAAAATAAGAGTCCTTTAAGAATAGCCCAGAAAGCTAAGAAACTATGAGGGAATAATTGATTTTGGCTTTAGAAAGGAAGGCAGAAAATTCCAGGAAGGCTTCACAGAAGCAGTGGCATTTTAGGTGGGCACCACGCACATGCTCAACAGCGCAAAAGCTTGAAAATACATGGCATGCCTGGAAATGAAGTTATCTGGGATAGCTTAAGCGAAGTGTGCTTTCAAGGTGGTAGAAGGTTGAAAGCAGGCTGTGGTCAGATGATGGGGAATGCTGACTGCTACAGAAGAGGCTGGTGTTTATTCTGCAGTCAATATGGAGGCCTGGGAGGTTTGGGGTTTATTATGAGAAGTAATATGATCAGATGTGTGGTGGAGAAAAATGGAATGTGGCAGCATTGTAAGGGATGGAGCATCGTAAGTGGATTGAAGTAGATGCTGGAGGATGAGGAGTCTATGAGGGCCTGAGCTAGGAAATACCTTTGGGAATGGAAAGGATGAGATGGATATAAACTCACTAATCCAATATAGTTTAGGCAAGAATAAACTGATACGAGGCAACAGAAAAGTCAAAGACTATAGCAAGGCTCCCAGCCTTGGCACCCAGAACTCCATGGATAAAAAAAGAATACAAGCAGAGGAACACATTTGGGAGGGGGCACAGAAGAGAAAGTGAATTGTCAAGTTTGAGTATGCATGGAATATCTATCCATATTGGCAGTAGTTGGGTGATCTGAGTGTAGGATAATCTGAAGCTAAAAACAAAAGAAAAAAAGTAAAATTGAGCCTAGAATTAAAGGACTTTATGTAGAAATGACAGTTCGAGAAACAGGGATGGGTAAAATTCCCCAAGGAAATGAATAAAGGTGAAGAAACACTAGTCTACATTCTCAGTGAGGGAACCAAAGAAGAGAACGGACAGAAAATAGGAGGTAAAACCAGTGTAGTGTCACTAGCCAAAGGAAAGAAGTGATAAGATATCGCCATAGGAACAAGTCCCAGAGAACCGTACCGATGCTGGACTTGGCAATGAGGGGAGTATGACTGGCCATTAAGAAACCCCTTTCTAAAATCTCTGTACCTTCCATTCAATTTCGCTGTGAACCTAAAAGCGCTCTAAAAAATAAGTCTAATGTTTATAAACTTTTAGTATTTTTCTTTTTTGTTAATTTCTTTAAAGAAAAGAAAATCTTTTTATTAAACAGGTGAAGGTAGAAGCCAAATAGTAACAGATTGAAGAGTGAATGAAACAGGATTATCAAGCCAGAGAAGGGAAGGGAAGAAGTGAAGGAAAGCAGAAGAGATTGGAAAGCAGTGTGAAGAGGGAGAAAATGAGCAATTTTGGGATTGGAGGAACAGCAGCATGCTTGAAATAAATGTGACTGATCCAGAAGGGTCCTAGAGGAGAGAAGAACAGGTGGAAGGTGGGCTTTGGAAAGAGTAAAAACACTATCCCTACCCAATCTGATTCTCATTCTCTCCCTCCCACCCCCTTTCCCACCCACTCCCATCTTTTCATCTTGTCAAAGAGAAAGATGAAAAGGACTAGAAAAAAATGAGTGAAAATCTTTTAGTTCTGAAATCCCCATCCTCCATAATTATACCATCCTCATCGCTTTCCCTACACACACACCCATATATATAGGTATGCATATATACCTTCCCCAATATATATAATATACATTGTGTATACACTTTAGTATTAATTAGCATGTTATCTATTTATTCTGGATGAACATATGAAAATGTATAAATATAGATATGCAACACTGTCTTCACCTGATCAGCCTTTGATTGCTGCAGTTAATGGAGAAAAAATAAGCTTCATGTCATCTTAAATACAGAAATTTTAAAACTTTGTCATCCCAGAGTTTATCACCTCCTTTTAGCAGAGTAGTTATCAAGCTTATATCAAATAAAATCTGTCTGTCCCCTATTTCCTGGACTTGGGATGGATAAGGATACATATTTCCAAGAGAAATAGTTTAAAGGCAGTCAGTTGGAAGGAAAGAAGTACCCTGGATATTCCACAAACTGGCCAGTTTGTCTCTAAATAAGAAGTGGTTTTGCATTAAGGAACTAGAAGTGTCATTTCCAACTTGTGATTTCTGCGAATATTGGATTCTAGCCAAGCTGGATTTTAAAAGCAAATAAAGAAAGCCCAGGGCCTAGGGGAATGTCACCTATTCTGAATCACTTCCAAATTTCTGTGGCAAAATAAGATGTTAGTTTGAGCACAGCAACTTTCTGACCTCTCTGTACTGGTAAGACCCTGCCTTAAAAAATTATGCAGTTATGTTGGAAGACAAAGCAGCCAATCAGAAAAGAGAAAAGAAAAGAACATGTTTATGTTGCAAAGTTAAACATCACATCAGCTTTTCTGAAATACTTTGGAACTTAAAGTAAGCAAGCATACAAAATGTGTTTTGAAACTTTTTCATTTAACTGTAGGTTACTATGTTCCATGTGTCATTTTGTATTTTGAAAGAATATCAGGAGAAGTGAACTCTTTAGAAAGTCCTTGTAAAAAAAAAAATCTTCGAATCTCTTCATTAAATTTTTAAGAACACAAACACAAATTAATTTAGCTCTATATGGTTTAAGAGAAAATGTTTGCTTTTTCTGGCCTCAGTTACCAGAAACATGCCACAATATTTGTGATAAACCCTTCCTTTTTAAGGAAGAAATTATGTCTAATTTTGTGAAACAAGGAGTTATTAGAGGAAGGAGAAGCTGAGGATTCAGTATGGAAAAGGCTACAGCAGGAAACACTAGTCACAGCACGCCCCCTGCCATCAGACCACCAGAAACATGAATTATACATTTGGAAACCTTGCTGCATTGAGAATTTTATCAAGAAGTTTTCATAAGTCCCTGTTTAAAATATCACAAGGTATAAAAACAGAATGAGGGAGATATAAGATTAAGTCATTACATGCCACGCTCGAGAAATTCCAGGAGACCACAATAAAGCTATGATTTGTCTATTCACCTTTCAGTAATTCAGTCTGAAATGTGGCTTACAACCATTCCAAAAAATGAAAGTAATCAAATAACTCCACTTAACATATAAATCAATCATAAGTGGGCTCAAGACCAAGACAGGTAGTAGGGGTTAACGATAGCCAATCATGACTATTTTGAAGGGGGAGACAGGGAGACAAATCTTAATATGTTACATGGAGAGAAAAATAAGAGTTATTAATCAGCTTTTCAAAATGTTGGCATGTGTCACCCCTCTAAAAGATATTCATTGTCAGTATTGTATTGTGTTTGTGTCTAATTAATTTTTTAAAATTATTGCAACCAGGCCCCATTAGTGACTATCAAATGCATTTTGATAATTTTTCAAAATAAGGGGAAGAAAATGTGGTAGGTAGGTAGTGTTATTGTTCGTGGCGATCTCCCCCATTTGAAGTTTTGTCCAAAAGTAGAGACGGCCAAAATTCTATTTTCTCAATCTTCTGGCTATATTTTGAAATAAAATATACCGTTAAATGATATATTTGCTCTCCATTCCAAACTGGATGCAATTGATTTTAACTGACTAAATTATCTAATCTCTGCCAAGAATTTTATTTCATTAAGAAAATGATATTATGGAGCATGTGAGATCATAGAGCAGACTAAACATAATGCCAAAGGAGTTCGGAGAATGCTTCACAGTGAAGGTTTGATTATTTGCAGATGGAATATGGAAAAAAAAAAAAAAAAAAAAGAATCAGGTCCCAGGGGTAAGCCTAACCAATCCTGGTACCACTGCCACCTACTTGTAGCACAAAGCCAAGAAAATAGCTAATCTTCCAAGCTACAACATCTTTTTTAAAAAATACCAGTTACTTTTCTTCCTGGAAAATAATATTTAACTGACACTATCCAAAACAAAGGGGAAAAAGGGAAATGTTGGTATCACATAGGCCCTAGCATGTCAACTGTCACTGCTGACATGACTTGGCCAGTAGTCAAGCATTCACTGAGGAACTAATTGAAATCAATCTTTTTGGGCAAAGCCAATCGTTTGGTATGCACAACAATTGGTGTAGGATCAATCAGTGGACATGAGATCAATTAAAACCAGCTTAAGTTTGTGAAGAGGGACAATTCACACAACTTGAGTTAGATCTCTATTCATTTCAATACTCTCACAATGCAATCCTTAAGCTTCCTTGCAAAGTAGAAAAGCTACTATCGCCCTACACTGTCTGGCCAGCCCTTTAAGTAGTTCCACTTTTAATTAAAAACACAGTACACCCTTTGTTGGTACAGATAGTGTGGTCACTTTTAAGGACCACAGTTATTCTAGCCAGAAACTTGGGATTTGTAAAGGGACATCTGTTGAGAAGAAGAAAAAAATTTTGATTTTTTTTACACCCTTACCAATTTACATGTTCTTGAAAGCATTTGAATTTTATTAAATCGAAAGGTTGATTTGGCATAAGTTACTATTGCACAATTTAGAGTTAGACTGTCAGTGCTTTGGGATGTGGATGGTAATCGTTACAAGAGATTTTGCTAAAAGAAAGCTTTGAAATAAATAGGTTCTGCTTCAGATACCTAAGAAGGCATAGGCAGATTCTTAGAGATGGCACTGCAGAGAAGGCATGCAGTATCCCTTCTGGCCGCAGGAGTGCTGCAATGTCCTTTTCCACCAAACAGCATCTCTGCATTAAGTTCTACTAAAACAATATGCTTGGTTCTTCCCCACTCAACCACAATGGGATAGGCAGTGTGGATCAGAAAGCTATCACTGAATTAGCAAGTCATCTAATAAGGATCTGGCAAAGGATTTTAGACATTTCTGTATTTTGCAGACTTCAAGCACTTTAGTTTTTCTAAGTAGACTGCAGCTTTGACTTATAAAAAGAGGAAAAGCCTCTCCAAACACTTTTGACCATAGTGTAATCAAAAATTGCTGGCTCTGCCGAATACTCTAAAGAAAGTACTGGGATTGAGAAAGGAATCAGTCAGAAGGGGAGGAGAGAGGAGATAAAAAGGGACTTTTTCAAGACAAGTATCAATATCAAACGCTCATGGCCTTTGGGAAGAAATTTCTCTCTAGTATTTTTAAGTAGAATAATTTCTGAAAATAAACGATTTCCAAAAGTCAGAAATCCGGGGAGAGGGAGGGAGAGAAGTTGGAGACGGTTTCTTCTTACAAGCCGCAGATACAGAGACAATTGAAGCGCAGGGACTACAGAAGTCGCACACCATCAGTTATTTGGAGCTCTGTGCTCAGGTGGGCCAATCTCTAGCTCTACCCCTAGGTGAGAACAGCTTAACAATGTCCTAAAAAGCCATCAAAAAATAAGGTTCGGAAAGTCCTCCTCAAAATCTGGATGCAGGAGCGGAGATTACATACAATGAGTTATAAACAAATCACATCACAGGTCGAGTGAGATGTTTACATCTTGGAGAAAAAGAAAAAGTCAACATTCATGAACATTCATGCGACAAATTCTAATTGCGCAAAAGTCCAAAGTGCCGGATGAAATAGACAGCTCTCACCAGGTCCCTGGGAAGGGGCTGCTGTGCACCCTTCCTGCGCGGGTAATTCGATGTGCGTGTGATGAGTGGTTTATGTCTAAATCCACCCAGAAAATGGAATCGTGTCTAGCCGCCCTTCTTCTAAAATGCAGTTGGATTAGTTGCATCTCCAGCGGACTCCGAGACAGAAATACGCACTAAATCTGCAGGAAAGCGAGTTCCCCGAAACCTTTCTGGAGGCTTCCACCCGCCTTCTCCGCTACGCACAAGTGATGGAGAGGGAGGGAGTAGTTAAAAAGCCGCAAGTGAATTTCATTGAGAATAGAAGCCTCCACCGGTGTGGCTGCTTTTGCAAAGCAAACGGAGAGAGCAAAGTGGGGCCTGTTTTAAAAACAAACCTCTGGAGGCGAGGACTCCCCAGAAAACCAGCGCGGGAATTGCTGCTCAATTCAGAAAGTTCCCATCTCATCGCAGGTTCCAGAAAAAAGAGATCTATGTTGGCCTTTCTCTGGAAATAGAGGTCATCGCCCTCGACTTGGTACCCCTCCCAAGCTCTGGAATACAGACACACGCTTGGGGACACACACACACCACACACACACTATAAGTCCAAAGAGATCTGAGGCTGGGTTTAGGGCGCACGTGGGTGGGGAAGGTAAAACAAATGAGCTACAGGGAAGATGGTTAGGAGGACAGAGAGAAGAACAACAACGACAAAAAAAAATGCATGCCAGATAAGAAATACGTCCTAAAGAGACAAGTTCAGGTGAGGAGGTGGGGCGGCGAACATGAATGCAGACCGCACGACTTAGCCCTGAGCGCCCGAGTGGCGCCCGGCTCGCCGAGCTCCCAGCGCGTCTCGCTCCGGCTCCCCGCGCCTCTAGGGTACAGAAAACAGAGTGTTCTGTAGAGCTCCGGGGTCCTAAAGGTGGGGAGTGGGGACCCGCAAAAGCTGGGGCGGAGAGCACAGCCCTGCCCATCTGAGCCCCCGGAGCCAGGGCGTGAGTGAGCGCCGCCACACGCCACCCCTGAAGCCCACCACGCACCTTTGGCAGAGAGGGACCCACCTCGCTTACTGCGTCTCCATCGGTTGCCTTGGCAGTGGCTGTAATCCATGCAGTTCAGAATGATGAGGGCAAAGGAGAAAAGGCGAAACTGCATCTGGGCGGTCGGGCGGGGGAGAGACGCCTCTCAAAGTCTAGGAACTGGAGGGTTCGCCCAAAGAGCCGGCGCCGGCCGCGCTGCTGGGGAGGACTCAGAGGGAGACTCGCCACTCACCCCCGGGCCGCACCGGTCAGTTCAGCGCGATCAGCATCTCTCCGCCACGAACCTGAGAGACAAGAAGCGAAAACAGGGTGTTGGGGGGGGGGGGGGGGGGGGGATGGAGAGAGCTCCGGAGAGGCAACTGCGCCTTCCCGCGTCCCAATTTAAAGAAGAGAGGGAAAGAGGAAGCGAACCCACTGCCTAGCACGAGCCGCGAAGCGGCTTAATCCAGAGCGGGCAGCTGCGGAAGAGTTGGAGAGGAAGGTGATTATAATCAGTGAATTAGCAACCTCTGCCGAGCCCTAAGCTCCGACCCGCGGGCATAAGGCGTTGTGTGGGCGCCTCGGGTAAAGGAAAGAACTCTAAAGGCACTGAGGACGCAGGGCTAAAAGAACGCTCTCAGGCCATTTGGAGCCCACGGCGGTGTACCCAAGCGCCGCAGCTGCCGCTGCCTTGGTGTGGGTTGCCTACCGTGCGCACTTCTAGGGCGGCGCGGCCTCCCTAGGCGCGGTGCTCTATCCCGGGCTCGGGAAGCGAGCCGCTTGCTTAGCACGTGGGCTGGGGAAAAGTTTGCCGAGACCGGCTGGGAGCGCCTGGCAGCTCTGGAATTCCAGCGGCCGCCGCGGGGTTGGCGACGCCGGGCAGAAGCGCGGAGCGGCGGGTGCAGCCACTGGGATGCCCGTCCCCGCCCGCGAGCGCGCTCCCCGGGCAAGGGGTGCGCCCGCTCTCACTCTCTGCGTCCCTAACCAATTGTGTCGCTTCCTGCGCTTTCTCCACGGTCACTTCACAGCTAAGATTTCTTTCTTTCCGAGCTGTAGAAGGCAGAACGCTCTCGGGAGGACGAAGTGATCCGAAGGGATGTGGCGAGCGCACTTTCCGATGGAGATGCAGACCGGCTGAGGCTCGGGATGCTTCTATAAGTAGGTGGTGCTGTGGTCCAAGGCATCTAAGTCTAGGCTGCCTCGGAGTTCCTGGGTCCTAAAGCCAGAAACGTCCCGGTTTCCCTGAGGTCCTAAAGAACGTTGACAGCCAACAGCGCGCCTAACTTGGAGCGAATCCTCTTCGGGCTTTCCAAAGTGCGGAGGATAGATAAAGAGTAGCTGGGGAGACGCCCCCTGACCTTGCTGGGTCCCAGAACCCGGCTGCTCACCCCCAAGGAGTCCTCTCCAGCGCTCTAGGGTCAGTTCCAACCTCAGCGCCAACCTTTCTGCAGGAGATCTGACTGAAGGACTGATGACTCCCTTTAAACTTTTGCAATATGCCACACCTCTGCCACTTTTTAATTTACATCTTGTCTATGTTTTGCAGGAAAGTATGTTAGCCGGATGAAATTATTCAAAAAACGCGCCCCCATTTTGAGGAGTGAAATGGGTATTCCCAATAGCTTTTGCTCATCCTCAGAACTGTTACTTAATTTGTTTCTTCTCCAATAAAACAAAAACCTGTGATCCGTTGCCTGAAGTACTGAAGAAGTTGGGTCCTTTAAAAATAATTTTAAAAAGTTCACTTCCCACTAAAGTATTTTTCATTCTTAATCCTCCTCTCTCCTCCTCTCATTTCCAAAGTCTCCTGAATTAAACTTTTAGGTGCTTTGGGTTTGGAGAAAATATTCTGTTTAACAAAGCGTTACATTAAATAGACTTGATGCCGTCCAATTTCATTCTGGTGAAATCTGTCCTGCATTCACTACTGTAGGAAAAAATGTATTTATTCCTTAAGTAAAATATAAGAATTTATGCCACTAACCGTGGCAGTATGAATGTCTATAGTTATGCCCACAGTTACCATATTATTATGATAGCATTTTATACTATTTAAATTCCCTTTTCTATTCCTTCAGTTTCAGAAGATGTTCAGAAATTCATGACTTAAAAGACAATCATATAAAAAGAATATTGCAATACTCATTTATTAACTATTCCATTATTGCCTATTCATAACTATTTTACAGACTCACTTTTACATAGCGGTATTTATGTGCTAAGAATTTCAGCAGTATGCCTTTGATGCATGCCTGAGAACACCCAAGTAAATCTGAGTTTAGGTCATTGGTCCCATTTCATAGATAAGAAAATCCATGCCCGAGACTGGCCCACAGGGCACAAATAGCGTTCACAAAACACATTTCAGAAACAGTGGATCTGTTTCTTGACTTTTGAGCCTTTGATTTTTATCACAGAATTTGGAAACAAATGGAAACATTTCAGTGTAGGGAGTGGCCCCAGTGTTTGGCATAACTTGATACTTCTTGATCATCTTGATATGCTGCTGAATATCTCTTCAGCACCATAAATACTACTTCTTTCCAAATACAGTCATATATGCACACAACAAATGAATTATACTTATAAAGGAGTTAAGTCTATGGGAGAAAGGAAGTCTTCCCTAAGTAAGCCCCCCTGCCTCCTTGCAAAGCTTTGAGATCCATTCAAGATCAGTGGTCATCAGTGTCCTTTAAAATATTTAAAGGCAAAAGTAAACACAAGACCAAGCAGATGTAGCACTACCATTAATCACCTGGGTCACTTTGGGCAATTTTCTTGGTCTCAGTTTCCTTGGCAGTATTTTTAGTAAATCTGTCCAAGGTCTCTTTCACTCCTACATCTTCTGGTTTACAATCAATTTTCTATTTTTACTAGGAAGTTTGCTGTGGTATCTAACCAGTGTAAGGGCAAACTCATCAGTGATGGGTTCTTTGTGTAGAAAGAAGAGGGTTAGCCACTGCCTTCCTTAGTTAAATTTACAGACCACTTTCACCCTTATCCCTTCAAAGACAACTTTCCATGATTTTAATTTTAATCCTTTATGTTGTACAGTTGGTGCATTTTTAGCCAGAGATGCTTTTCAGTTTAGTGAACCCCCAGATTCAGTTCATGAGGAAGAATTTTGACAGTACCACTTCTGTAGAAAATTGGTTAATGTGTTTAGTAAGAAAAGAATAGGCTCTGGAAGAAAGGAAAATTCTTAATTCCTTCTTTTGCTCCCTCCTGGTCTATCTCTGCCTCTTAAAAGACACCAGTGAACCTTAAAACTCTGTCAGACTTAGTTCTTGGGGTACTTGGAGTCTCACACTTAATCACTTTGGGGCTAATTTGTTGATAATGCAGACTTTTTTTTTTACATTCACTGAATATTTTTCCTGACTTCAAAATCCCAGGAATGTTCTTGCTACTAAAAAATACAACCCTAACGGATCCTAGACTATCATTAACTTTAATCCCATATCTCTGCTTCCTTTCATTTCTAAACTCAGAATGTGGTGTTGTTGAGGCTCACAGCTCACAGTTTCTCCATCTTGGAGACCCAATGGACTTTTTCTTCAAACTGAGTTTATATAGTGGTTTCATTAAACTGGCTTTGTAAATAGACTTGTGCCTGAGTTCTGTTTACAGAGAAGTATACTGAGGAGGTTGACTCTATACCACTCATTGGTGATAGGGAAAGTTAACTGAGGGCAGAAGTGGGGGATGATGTTATAGATAGGAGATAACTTCGGTATTTTATTTTTTGACTTGTAATTCATTCATACAACTCAAAATTCAATCCTTACAAAACAGCGTAACAGGGCAAAGTCTCTCCTACCTCCTTCTCTCAGGAATCCAGTTCTCCTTAGAGTCAATCACTTATTCTTTTTCAAGTGTTCAAGGTTTTTGGTATACTTCAGGAGATGTTTGGTGCTTATCAAACGAGTAACTTGATAATCTTTTTGCTTATCAAGCAAGGAAAGAAGGAAGAATGTATTATATATTTGTACATGCACATATATAGGCCTATATATAATATGTGCATATACATATATATAATACAATCTTCCTTCTCTGTTTTATAATATATTCTTCCTCTCTTTTATGCAATTAGTAGAATACTGTATTCACTAATCTGTACCTTGAGGTTTTTTTTTTTTTTTTTTTTTTTTTGAGATGGAGTCTTGCTCTGTCACCAGGCTGGAGTGCAGTGACATGATCTGGGCTCACTGTAACCTCCGACTCCCTGGTACAATCGATTCTCCTGCCTCAGCCTCCCAAGTAGCTGCGATTACAGGCACACGCTACCACACCCAACTAATTTTTGTATTTTTAGCAGAGACGAGGTTTCACCGTTTTAGCCAGGATGGTCTTGATCTCCGGACCTCGTGATCCTCCTGCCTCGGCCTCCCAAAGTGCTGGGATTACAGGCGTGAGCCACCATGGCATCAGTTCATAGAGAACTGTCCTGTTCTTTTTATACAGTCACATATTGTTTCATTGTATGGCTGTATTTAGCCAGCCTCCCTACCAATAGACATTTAGATTGTTTTCATACTTTTTATATCTTAAGCAATGCTTCAATTAACTTTTTCATGTGTCATTTTACCTTTCCATTATAAATTCTTAAAAGTAGAAAAGTTGAATCAAACAGTTGGATATATGTGTGTGTGTTCTGCAAATTGCCTTTCACAAAGTTTCTTTCATATTACACCATGTGAAAATGCCGATCTCTAGATGCCGACCAACACTTTTTGACTTTTGACACTTGTAGGCAAAAAGTCGTATCTCAATAAAGTGTTAATTTGTATTTCTTTTCTTTTAAATGAAATTTTGTGTGTCTTTAGTATGCCCCATCCATTTGTATTTTCTTTTCCATGAACTCTCTGAAGATATAATTTGCCTATTTTTCTATTGTGTTCTTGGTCATTTGTTTTTGTTTGTAGAATTTGCATGTATTGATATATATTGTCTTTTGTGATTTGAGTTGCATATTTTTCCAAGTTTCTTATTTATCTTTTGACTTTGTTTTTGATGTATACTAATATGTAAAAAAATTGTAAATACTTTTACACAGTGCAGTTTGCCAGTCTTATCTTTTATAGCTTCTCTGTGTTATACTTGAAAAAGCTCTTCCTCGCTGTTTATGACAAACCCACAGCCAATATCATCCTGAATGGGCAAAAGCTGGAAGCATTGCCTTTGAAAATGAGCACAAGACAAGGATGCCCTCTCTCAGCACTCCTATTCAACATAGTATTGGAAGTTCTGGCCAGGGCAATCAGGCAAGAGAAATAAATAAAGCATATTCAAATAGGAAGAGAGGAAGTCAAATTGTCTCTGTCTGCAGATGACATGATCCTATATTTAGAAAACCCCATTGTCTCGGCCCAAAATCTCCTTAAGCTGATAAGTAACTTCAGCAAAATCTCAGGATACAAAATAAATGTGCAAAAATCACAAGCATTCCTATACAACAATAATAGGCAAACAGAGAGCCAAATCATGAGAGAACTCCCATTCACAATTGCTACAAAGAGAATAAAATACCTAGGAATACAACTGACAAGGGATGTGAAGGACCTCTTCAAAGAGAACTACGAATCACTGCTCAAGGAAATCAGAGAGAACACAAAGAAATGGAAAAAACATTCCATGCTGATGGATAGGAAGAATCAATATCATGATAATGGCCATACTGCCCAAAGTAATTTATAGATTCAATGCTATCCCCATCAAGCTACCATTGACTTTCTTCACAGAATTAGGAAAAACTACTTTAAATTTCATATGGAACCAAAAAAAAGAGCCCATATGGCCAAGACAATCCTAAGTAAAAAGAACAAAGCAGGAGGCATCATGCTACCTGACTTCAGACTATACTACAAGGCTACAATAACCAAAACAGCATGGTACTGGTATCAAAACAGATATATAGACCAATGGAACAGAACAGAGGCCTCAGAAATAAGGCCACACATCTACAACCATATGATCTTTGACAAACCTGACAAAAGCAATGGGGAAAGGATCCCCTATTTAATAAATTGTGTTGGAAAACTGGGTAGCCACAGGCAGAAAACTGAAACTGGACCCCTTTCTTACACCTTATAGAAAAATTAACTCAAGATGAATTAAAGACTTAAATATAAGATCTAAAACCATAAAAACCTTAAAAGAAAACCTAGGCAATACCATTCAGGACATAGGCATGGGTAAAGAATTCATGACTAAAACACCAAAAGCAATGGCAACAAAAGCCAAAATTGACAAATGGGATCTAATTAAACTAAAAAGCTTCTGCACAACAAAAGAAACTAGCATCAGAGTGAACAGGCAACCTACAGAATGAGAGAAAATTTTTGCAATCTATCCCTCTAACTAAGGGCAAATATCCAGAATCTACAAAGAACTCAAACAAATTTACAAGAAAAAAACAACCCCATCAAAAAGTGGGCAAAGGATACGAACAGACCCTTCTCAACACAAGACATTTATGCAGCCAACAAACGTATGAAAAAAAGCTCATTATCACTGGTCATTAGAGAAATGCAAATCAAAACCACAATGAGATACCATCTCATGCCAGTTAGAATGGTGTTCATTAAAAAGTCAGGAAACAACAGACCCTGGAGAGGATGTGGAGAAATAGGAACGCTTTTACATTGTTGGTGAGAGTGTAAATTAGTTCAACCATTGTGGAAGACAGTGTGGTGATTCCTCAAGGGTCTAGAACCAGAAATACCATTTGACTCACCAATCTCATTACTGGGTATATACCCAAATAATTATAAATCGTTCCACTATAAAGACACGTGCACACATATGTTTCTTGTGGCACTATTGACAACAGCAAAGACTTGGAACCAACCCAAATGTCCATCAGTGATAGACTGGATAAAGAAAATGTGGCACATATACACCATGGAATACTATGCAGCCATAAAAAAGGAAGAGTTCATGTCCTTTGCAGGGACATGGTTGAAGCTGGAAACCATCATTCTCAGCAAACTAACACAGGAACAGAAAACCAAACACCGCGTGTTCTCACTTATAAGTGGGTGTTGAACAACGAGAAGGCATGGACACAGGGAGGGGAATATCACACACCAGGGCCTGTCGGGGGGTTGGGGGCTAGGGGAGGGATAGCATTAGGAGAAATACCTAATGTAGATGATGGGTTGATGGGTGCAGCAAACCACCATGGCACATGTATACCTATGTGACAAACGTGCACATTCTGCATGTGTATCCCAGAACTTAAAGTATAATTTTAAAAAAGAGAAAGAAAAAGCTCTTCCTTGTGCCATTCTTTTTAGACTTTCATTTAGGAATTTTCTAATGTATTTTTTCAATGTTAACACCGATAGGATGCTAGTGATTTTATGACTGTACAGTGTGGGCTACAGTAGAATAGATTTAAAGTTTTCTGAATCTTTCATAAGCATTTATGCTTATAGATTTGGTTGACTTTGGCACTGATTCTTGTTTTCATTAGCTAATTGATTTAGAGTTCTCTTATCTTTTATGTTATCTGATATTCATTCTCAGATTTAAAATTTCTCACAATCTTTTTATTCATTGTTGATATTTGTTGTATGTACTCCTCCAGTGTAGAATTTATCCTTTAATTGCTTTGGAACAAATTATGGCATTTTTGCCATTGTGCTACTATTGATAGTTTTTTCCTGTTAAATATAAGCAGAAAGTCTGTTTCGCTAGTTGCATGTGATAGCCCATGTTCGTTTATTATATTTTGTATGAAGTAATTATATTAATATGAAAGGTCGTCAACAAGGTCACTGACCAGTCCTTATCTAGGCTAATTTGTTGTTTTAAAAAGCCACATCATAATCACTTATTTAACATTTTAAAAATGTGTAAATATTTGACTTTTCCAAATGTTAATATCATCTTCTGCCATTTGAGAACTCGTCTGTGGACTGATGTGATGAAGCCTATTTCTCATTTTGTGCTTCATCCCCATGGAAGAAATCCAGGAGGCAGCTTTGTTGACTTCAAAGGAAGTCCAACACAGACCAGCTCAAAAGAGAAAACTCAAGATGTGACCCGAAGTTTTAAAATAATTTCCCTTATTTAATTTTGTGTGCCCTGAACTCTTTTGAACTAAAGTAATATGGGTCATTTCCATTCTTTGTGGTGTGAATGTGGTTGCTAGAAGGAACTATTACTCCACACAATTAACAAGAGATTCTCAGTTTTCTTAAAAATTTGGCTAAGTTTTCATTAAATGAATAGAAGGTCTGCTTTTACTGTATTCGTGGACTCTCAGCTTGCTATGCTAATAGAAGGAAACAATAGAACAAGTAATTCCTAAAGGCAGGAAATATCCTCCTCTGAAGTTTTTTCTGTACTGGTATCCAAAATAGATATGCCTCCCCTAATCATTCCATTTGTCTTTAACTTACAGTTGTAATGAATTGTGTTACTGCTCAAGAACAAATTTGTCAGCCACCCTCAGCAAATGAACAAAAATTTATGTCACACATTTTATGTACTAGTTTTATTTCTTGCTCCATTTTAAATTTCTAGCCTTATTTTCCCTTTCCCACATTTTCCTCAGCTATTTGCAATGTATTTTACTTTGCTACTTTGCAGTATCACATGCATTTCTAGAAGCCCTTTTAACCTTGGAACAGTGTGGAAAAATTTTGTTACAGATAAAAGAAAAAATATATACACAGGTCAGAGAACAAATGTGGGAATTCTTCTAGTTGCTAAACATGTCTATGCTAACTATTCACTCCAAAAGTGAAGAAATAAACATGGGGTAAGTTTGGGGATCAACTAAGCCCACTAGGGCATAGGCTCAAGCCAATAGTCCAGAAATCATCCAGTCTTCATAAGCCTCTCTAATGTTGTGAATCACAATGACATTTTGGGCATTAAGAAACTAAGGTCAGTTTAGAATTAATGTCCAGTCATCCCCAAAGGTCCAGTTAGTTCCCCTTCCCGCAAACACAGTCATCTGAGTAAATGGACTGAGGTCCTATTGTGGAAGACCAGGAAAAAGATTTACAGTGAGGATGCTGGTTCCAGAGACTTGACCTCTTCATTCAACTAGCTCTGGGGCTATGAACTGGCTCAAGTCTGGAACTGGTTAAGGAGCTGTGGCTCTCTGTTGCAGTGACTCAAGTGATACCTCTGTTAGCCAGAAAGGAAATACTTCTGCTATACAAATCAAGAAAGGCATTAGTAAGCTGCTCATCTATTTCAGTCCTAGAGAAAAAAATAAGTTATAAATACCAGCTACAGGCCGGGTGCAGTGGCTCATGCCTGTAATCCCAGCACTTTGGGAGGCTGAGGTTGGTGGATCACCTGAGACCAGGAGTTTGAGACCAGCCTGGCCAACATAGTGAAATCCAGTCTCTACTAAAAATACAAAAATTAGCCAGATGTGGTGGTATGTGCCTGTAGTACCAGCTACTTGGAAGGCTGAGGCTGGAGAATCGCTTGAACCCGGGAGGCGGAGGTTGCAGTCAGCCAAGATCATGCCACTGCACTCCAGCCTGGGCAACAAAGTGAGACTCTGTCTCAAAATAAATAAATAAATACCAGCTACAATCATATGACTAGTTGCAAAACACAGACTATAGTAGTTATAAGTATTTCCTCCTTGATTTAAAATGAATATCAAATATCAATATTTTTCATCTCATATTCCTCTATTATCTAACATAATATGTGTTAACTGTAGTTAACCTTATATCTCAGTATTTAAACTATAGAATATGAAATAGCAAGTGTGACTCAGATAAAAGAATGAATATTACCCCAGGATGAATAAATGGGCATGTGAGACTTTGTGTATTTCCTTTTGGGAAGAAAGTCAGTATGTTTTTGTGTGGATAAGTATGACATGTTATGTGGAAGCGCAAATTTGAGAATTAAATGTGGTTAAAAGAGGCATGGGTTGGGTGCCAGACTGTCAAGGGATCGACTGTTGTGATTTACAGTGTGCCCCCTGGGGTCAGTTGGGAATTGTATTTCCCAAAGCCCCTGCTGTATAACGATTTTGTGTTAGAGTTGGATAAAAGAGGAATTACATGAAGTTTGGTGGGGTAGAGATGCAAAAATAAAACAGTTTTAGTTAAGCCTTTCAGAAAGTCTTTTCACAGTAAGATAATGAGGGACACAGCAGAAGTCTACAGCCAGTAGCAGCTTGTAACTCATTCTCTGCATGATGTCTAGCTCTTCCTCCTGACTAATGGCCCTGGGGACCTCAGAGAGAGCCCAGGCCCACTACCATCTAATTATAGAGTCAATATCTTTCCAAAGACCTCTCCAAAAATTTCTCTGTCGCCGTCACACTATGGGGGCTGGGCATGCTTGGCTTCTCAGACACGTTAGTGGCTCCTCTGATCCTCCCATTCCTTTTTCAGAACTTTACTTCCTCAGCTGTAAGATCTTGTTCCTATCGTAAATCCATTATTTATAACCCCCAGTGACTCTGTTCCCCTGACTGAATCATGATGGACACAAATATTATATATCGATTTCTCCCGCTTCTTCCCTATCCACCCTCTTCCCATTCTTCAAATATGGTTAGATCAATATTAAGTGGTTCTATTATTATGACTAAATATGTTATTCAGAGCTGAGTCATGTAGGAAACTGTGACTACAGTTACTTTTCTGGCAACTTTTTGTTTTCTCTGGAATTATCAGCACCTTGTTTTCTCCTTTGCAGAGTTTTTTTTTTTTTTTACCAGAAATTCAACCCAAACTTTCTTCAGGTCATTTTAATTACCTCTTAATACATTCATTAATACCATGTAGGCCATCAATTTCGTCTTCTTAACATCCCTTTTAAAGCTCTAGAATGCTTCAGCTAGACTAGTTCACCTTTGTGCCTGATACACAGTTTTCATTCTGGGATGTCCCGTCACCATCTTTCTAAGGATTCCCTTTCTCTCTCACCTCTGGTGGACTTTGTTTCCTGTGTCTCATATCTTCCTTTTTCCTAATCCTTTTTTGTGGTGAAGAATATTATCCAAGAGTTTCCTAAAAATTTTGCATATGGATAAATATTTTGAAATTTTGCACATTCAAAATATGTCCCTATTCTACCCTCACAACTGATTGTTTGACTGTATAAAATTCGAGATTGAAATCATTCTCCTTCAGTATTTTGAAGGCATTTCTTCATGGCTTTTTACCTTCCAATATTGCTTGGCAGAAGGCAAAAACCACTCTAATTACTGACTGTCTTTTATGTTCCTTGCCGCAGAAGCTTAGAGGCCTGAAATTTCACTAAAAGTACTTAGGTGTGGATCTTTTTTCATTGACTTTGCTGGAAGTTTGATGACCTTTTACATCTGCAAATTTATGTCTTTCCAGTCTTGAAATATTCTTGAGTTGTTTTGTGGATGATTTTTCTCCCCTTCATTTTCTTGCCTCTTTTTTTTTTTTTTTTTTTGAACACCTACTGTTCAAATATTGGACTGTATAGAATGGTCCTCTAATTTTTCTACAATTTCTCTCCTATTTTTCAACTCTTTGTCTCTTTTTCTCTAAGTCTTGGAATATTCTCTCAATTTTATCCTCCAAATCTAATGCATTTTTCATTGCTTTTCTCATTTTGTTAAAATGCAAGAGGTCTCTTTTTCTTTATACAAATTTCTCTCCTGTATATTAGTCTGTTTCTTCCAAGCTGCTTTTCTCTGTATTTGTGTCTTTACCTTTCATCTTTAAGGATTTGAGGATTTTCTTGATATATGGTAATCCTTAGATATTTGCTTATATTTAGAAGTGAGATAAGAGGCTGATTAATAACTCATCACACTTGGGTGATGCTTTTCAACTTGAGCTTTACCATATGGTAAAAATGTACCATAAGTAAACTGACTGAGAAATTTATTAGGGAATCCAAATATAATTTATTTAATTGTTTTCACTGGTTGGTCAGATTTCCCAGAGAAAAATTTGCCAGGATTCTTCCAAAAGGGTAACTTCTGGAGGAACAGGGAGGGTTGGGGGTGGATAGTGATTGTTTTCTCTTTTATTCTTCTTTTCCTTGTAGACTCTTCCCCTTTTGAAAAAAAAAAAAGTATTTTGCTGAAGATTTAATGGAGTTTCTAGAAAGAGCAAAAGTAGAAGCATGAAAGTCTGTTCTATTGTTGTTTTTCTTCATGTGTTTTGCCTTTTTTCATTCAACAAATATTTAATGATGTCCTTTATATTGACATTGTTAGGGTGCTAAGGATACAGCAGTGAGAAAGGAAGACAAGATCTTTCCCCTTATGAAACTTACATCCCAACTGAGAAGAGTTAAAAAATAAAAAGTAAATAAATAAACAATAGATTGTCTTTGACCTTCAAGGTTTTTATTTTATTTTAGTACTTTTTATTCTGTCTGATACAATATTTAAAACTCCCAAATAGCCATTACCAAATATCACCAGTTACTTAAAATTTACTTCTTTCCTTTATCATTTACTTTATAGCTATGCATTTGAAAAATATAAACCATTGCTGAGTAAACTTTAAACATGGTCTGTTACTCTTAAATACTTCAGTGTACACTTCCTGAGACAGTAACACCTACTTAAATAGCCTCAATATTATGAAAATTAGAAAACTTAATATTGATGTAACATTATTATCTAATCCAAAGTCTATATTCAAACATTCTGAGCTGTTCAATATGTCCAATAAGTTACAAACTTGTTCTCCAAACCAGGATTGAGTCAAGAATTATATACTATACCAGTTGTCATGCTTGTTTGTCCCCTTTAGCCTAGAACTGTTCTTCAGGCTTACTTTGTCATTCATGTCCTTGATGTTTTTCAAAAGCACAGTTCATTTTTTCCAGTGTCCTTTAGTTTGGCTTCTGATGTTTCTTCATAACTAGATTGAGCTTATGCTTTCTTTAGGAGAAATACTGTGGAATTGATGTGGTATTTGCCATAGGACATCACATCAAAACGAACATGATGTTGGTCTGTCCCATCATGTCAAGAAGAAGAGGACGTTGACCTGTTCCACTACCCAGTACTTGGTTAAGATGTTGTCTGTCGGCACCTGGAAAATCAGGTCACTCCCACCCTAATACTGCGAATTTCCAATGGGCTTTAAAAACGGCACACTAGGAGATTATATCCAGCACCTGGCTCAGAGGGTCCTACGCCCATGGAGTCTCACTGATTGCTAGCACAGCAGTCTGAAATCAAACTGTAAGGCGGCAGTGACGCTGGGGGAGGGGCGCCTGCCATTGCCCAGGCTTGATCAGGTAAACAAAGCAGCCAGGAAGCTCGAACTGGGTGGAGCCCACCATAGCTCAAGGAGGCCTGCTTGCCTCTGTAGGCTCCACCTCTGGGGGCAGGGCACAGACAAACAAAAAGAGAGCAGTAATCTCTGCAGACTTAAATATCCCTGTCTGACAGCTTTGAAGAGAGTAGTGGTTCTCCCAGCACGCAGCTGGAGATCTGAGAACAGGCAGACTGCCTCCTCAAGTGGGTCCCTGACCCCCGAGCAGCCTAACTGGGAGGCACCCCCCGTAGGGGCAGAATGACACCTCACATGGCCAGGTACTCCTCTGAGACAAAACTTCCAGAGGAACAATCAGGCAGCAGTGTTTGCAGATCACCAATATCCGCTGTTCTACAGCAGATAACCACTGTTCTGCAGCCATCGCTGCTGGTACCCTGACAAACAGTGTCTGGAGTGGAACTCTAGCAAACTCCAACAGACCTGCAGCTGAGGGTCCTGTCTGGTAGAAGGAAAACTAACAAACAGAAAGCACATCCACACCAAAAACCCATCTGTACATCACCATCATCAAAGACCAAAAGTAGATAAAATCACAAAGATGGGGAAAAAACAGAGCAGAAAAACTGGAAACTCTAAAAAGCAGAGCGCCTCTCCTCCTCCAAAGGAACGCAGCTCCTCACCAGCAACGGAACAAAGCTGGATGGAGAATGACTTTGACGAGCTGACAGAAGGCTTCAGACGATCAAACCACTCCGAGCTACAGGAGGAAATTCAAACCAATGGCAAAGAAGTTAAAAACTTTGTAAAAATTAGATGAATGGATACCTAGAATAACCAATGAAGAGAAGTCCTTAAAGGAGCTGATAGAGCTGAAAGCCAAGGCTCGAGAACTACGTGAAGAATGCAGAAGCCTCAGTAGCCGACGCGATCAACTGGAAGAAAGGGTATCAGTGATGGAAGATGAAATGAATGAATGAAGTGAGAAGGGAAGTTTAGAGAAAAAAGAATAAAAAGAAACAAACAAAGCCTCCAAGAAATATGGGACTATGTGAAAATACCAAAACTACGTCTGATTGGTGTACCTGAAAGTGACGGGGAGAATGGAACCAAGTTGGAAAACACTCTACAGGATATTATCCAGGAGAACTTCCCCAATCTAGCAAGGCAGGCCAACATTCAGATTCAGGAAATACAGAGAACGCCACAAAGATACTCCTCAAGAAGAGCAACCCCAAGACACATAATTGTCAGATTCACCAAAGTTGAAATGAAGGAAAAAATGTTAAGGGCAGCCAGAGAGAAAGGTCGGGTTACCCACAAAGGAAAGCCCATCAGACTAACAGCTGATCTCTCAGCAGAAACTCTACAAGTCAGAAGAAAGTGGGGGCCAATATTCAACATTCTTAAAGAAAAGAATTTTCAACCCAGAATTTCATATCCAGCCAAACTAAGCTTCATAAGTGAAGGAGAAATAAAATACTTTACAGACAAGCAAATGCTGAGAGATTTTGTTACTACTAGGCCTGCCCTAAAAGAGCTCCTGAAGGAAGCACTAAACATGGAAAGGAACAACTGGTACCAGCCACTGCAAAAACATGCCAAAATGTAAAGACCATCAAGGCTAGGAAGAAACTGCATCAACTAACGAGCAAAATAACCAACTAACATCATAATGGCAGGACCAAATTCACACATAACAATGTTAACTTTAAATGTAAATGGGCTAAATGCTCCAATTAAAAGACACACACTGGCAAATTGGATAAAGAGTCAAGACCCATCAGTGTGCTGTATTCAGGAGACCCATCTCACGTGCAGAGACACACATAGGCTCAAAATAAAGGTATGGAGGAAGATCTACCAAGCAAATGGGAAACAAAAAAAGGCAGGGTTTGCAATCCTAGTCTCTGATAAAACAGACTTTAAACCAACAAAGATCAAAAGAGACAAAGAAGGCCATTACATAATGGTAAAGGGATCAATCCAACAAGAAGCGCTAACTATCCTAAATATATATGCACCTAACACAGGAGCATCCAGATTCATAAAGCAAGTCCATAGGGACCTACAAAGAGACTTAGACTCCCACACAATAATAATGGGAGAATTTAACACCCCACTGTCAACATTAGACAGATCAAAGAGACAGAAAGTTAACAAGGATATCCAGGAATGGAACTCAGCTCTGCACCAAGCAGATCTAGTAGACATCTACAGAACTCTCCACCCCAAATCAACAGGATATACATTTTTTTCAGCACCACACCACACCTATTCCAAAATTGACCACATAGTTGGAAGTAAAGCACTCCTCAGCAAATGTAAAAGAACAGAAATTATAACAAACTGTCTCTCAGACCACAGTGCAATCAAACTAGAACTCAGGATTAAGAAACTCACTCAAAACCGCTCAACTACATGGAAACTAAACAATCTGCTCCTGAATGACTACTGGGTACGTAACGAAATGAAGGCAGAAATAAAGATGTTCTTTGAAACCAAAGAGAACAAAGACACAACACACCAGAATCTCTGGGACACATTCAAAGCAGTGTGTAGAGGGAAATTTATAGCACTAAATGCCCACAAGAGAAAGCAGGAAAGATCTAAAATTGACACCCTAACATCACAATTAAAAGAACTAGAAAATCAAGAGCAAACACATTCAAAAGCTAGCAGAAGGCAAGAAATAACTAAAATCAGAGCAGAACTGAAGGAAATAGAGACACAAAAAACCCTTCAAAAAATTAATGAATCCAGGAGCTGGTTTTTTGAAAAGATCAATAAAATTGATAGACTGCTAGCAAGACTAATAAAGAAGAAAAGAGAGAAGAATCAAATAGACACAATAAAAAATGATAAAGGGGATATCACCACTGATCCCACAGAAATACAAACTACCATCAGAGAATACTACAAACACGTCTATGCAAATAAACTAGAAAATCTAGAAGAAATGGATAAATTCCTCGGCACATACACCCTCCCAAGACTAAACCAGGAAGAAGTTGAATCTCTGAATAGACCAATAACAGGCTCTGAAATTGTGGCAATAATCAATAGCTTACCAACCAAAAAAATTCCAGGACCAGATGGATTCACAGCCAAATTCTACCAGACGTACAAGGAGGAACTGGTACCATTCCTTCTGAAACTATTCCAATCAATAGAAAAAGAGAGAATCCTCCCTAATTCATTTTATGAGGCCAGCATCATCCTGACACCAAAGCATGGCAGAGACACAATGAAAAAAGAGAATTTTAGACCAATATCCTTGATGAACATTGACGCAAAAATCCTCAATAAAATACTGGCAAACCGAATCCAGCAGCACATCAAAAAGCTTATACACCATGATCAAGTGGGCTTCATCACTGGGATGCAAGGGTGGTTCAACAAACGAAAATCAATAAATGTAATCCAGCATATAAACAGAACCAAAGACAAAAACCACATGATTATCTCAATAGATGCAGAAAAGGCCTTTGACAAAATTCAACAACCCCTCATGCTAAAAACTCTCAATAAATTAGGTATTGATGGGACATATCTCAAAATAATAAGAGCTATCTATGACTAACCCACAGCCAATATCATACTGAATGGGCAAAAACTGGAAGCATTCCCTTTGAACACTGGCACAAGACAGGGATGCCTTCTCTCACCACTCCTATTCAATATAGTGTTGGAAGTTCTGGCCAGAGCAATCAGGCAGGAGAAGGAAATAAAGGGTATTCAACTAGGAAAAGAGGAAGTCAGATTGTCCCTGTTTGCAGATGACATGATTGTATATCTAGAAAACCCCATCTTCTCAGCCCAAAATCTCCTTAAGCTGATAAGCATCTTCACTAAAGTCTCAGGATACAAAATCAATGTACAAAAATCACAAGCATTCTTATACACCAATAACAGACAAACAGAGAGCCAAATCATGATTGAACTACCATTCACCATTGCTTCAAAGAGAATAAAATACCTAGGAATCTAACTTACAAGGGACGTGAAGGACCTCTTCAAGGAGAACTACAAACCACTGCTCAATGAAATAAAAGAGGATACAAACAAATGGAAGAACATTCCATGCTCATGGGTAGGAAGAATCAGTGTTGTGAAAATGGCCATACTGCCCAAGGTAATTTATAGATTCAATGCCATCCCCATCAAGCTATCAATGACTTTCTTCACAGAATTGGAAAAAACTACTTTAAAGTTCATATGGAACCAAAAAAGAGCCCGCATCACCAAGTCAATCCTAAGCCAAAAGAACAAAGCTGGAGGCATCATGCTACCTGACTTCAAACTATACTACAAGGCTACAGTAACCAAAACAGCATGGTACTGGTACCAAAACAGAGATATAGATCAATGGAACAGAACAGAGCCCTCAGAAATAACGCTGTATATCTACAACCATCTGATCTTTGACAAACCTGACAAAAACAAGCAATGGGGAAAGGATTCCCTATTTAATAAATGGTGCTGGGAAAACTGGCTAGCCATATGTAGAAAGCTGAAACTGGATCCCTTCCTTACACCTTATACAAAAATTAATTCAAGATGGATTAAAGACTTACATGTTAGACCTAAAACCATGAAAACCCTAGAAGAAAACCTAGGCAATACCATTCAGGACATAGGCATGGGCAAGGATTTCATGTCTAAAACACCAAAAGCAATGGCAACAAAAACCAAAATTGAGAAATGGGATCTAATTAAACTCAAGAGCTTCTGCACAGCAAAAGAAACTACAATCAGAGTGAACAGGCAACCTACAGAATGGGAGAAAATTTTTGCAACCTGCTCATCTGACAAAGGGCTAATATCCAGAATCTACAATGAACTCAAACAAATTTACAAGAAAAAAACAAACAACCCCATCAAAAAGTAGGCAAAGGACATGAACAGACACGTCTCAGAAGAAGACATTTATGCAGCCAAAAAACATGTGAAAAAATGCTCATCATCACTGGCCATCAGAGAAATGCAAATTGAAACCACAATGAGATATTGTCTCACACCAGTTAGAATGGCGATCATTAAAAAGTCAGGAAACAACAGATGCTGGAGAGGATGTGGAGAAATAGGAACACTTTTACACTGTTGGTGGGACTGTAAACTAGTTCAACCATTGTGGAAGTCAGTGTGGCGATTCCTCAGGTTCTAGAACTAAAAATACCATTTGACCCAGCCATCCCATTACTGGGTATATACCCAAAGGACTATAAATCATGCTGCTATAAAGACACATGCACATGTATGTTTATTGTGGCACTATTCACAATAGCAAAGACTTGGAGCCAACCCAAATGTCCAACAACGATAGACTGGATTAAGAAAATGTGGCACATATACACCATGGAATACTATGCAGCCATAAAAAATGATGACTTCATGTCCTTTGTAGGGACATGGATGAAACTGGAAACCATCGTTCTCAGCAAACTATCACAAGGACAAAAACCCAAACACTGCATGTTCTCACTCATAGGTGGGAGTTGAACAATGAGAACACATGGACACAGAAAGGGGAACATCACACTCCGGGGACTGTTGTGGGGTGGGGGGAGGGCGGAGGGATAGCATTAGGAGATATACCTAATGCTAAATGAGGAGTTAATGGGTGCAGCACACCAACATGGCACATGTACACATATGTAACAAACCTGCACGTTGTGCACATGTACCCTAAAACTTAAAGTATAATAAGAATAAAATTTAAATAAAAAAAGATGTTGTCTGTCAGGATTTTACATGGTAAAGTCACTATTTTTCCTATTGACATTAATAATTAATATATGGAAAACACTTTGGAAGTATGTAAATGTTCTCGTTCTCATTAAAATTTCACCCACTAATTTTGGTATCTATTAGTAATTTTTGTCTGATCAATTATTACTCTGATGTTTGCCAAATGGTAACTTTCTGACTACATTATTTTTTCCACAATTCTTAGTTGTCATTTTACTGTAAGAAAGAGCTTTTTCAGTTGGGCTCAGTGGCTCATTCTTGCAATCCCACCACTTTTGGAGGCCAAGGAAGGAGGATCACTTGTGGCCAAGAATTTGAGACCAGCCTTGGCAATATAGTGAGACCCTGTCTCTATCAAAAAATAGAATAAAATAAAATAAAATAAATTTAAAAAAATAGCCGGGCATGATGATGTGTGTCTGTAGTTCTAGGTACTTGGGAGGATGAAGTGGGAGGATCACCTGAGCCCAGGAGTTGGCGGTTGCAGTGAGCTATGATCAGGGAGGGAGGGAAGGAAGGAGGGAGGGAGGGAGAGAGGGAAGGAGGGAGGGAGGAGGGAGGAAGGAAGGAAGGAAGGAAGGAAGGAAGGAAGGAAGGAAGGAAGGAAGGAAGGAAGGGAGGGAGGAAGCTTTCTCTTTTCTAAGAATGATTAATTGGTATCAGTCTGGATCCATAGATTCTTATTTTGTTTAATGAGTTATATTGTGTTATTATATTTATTCTGATGCTTGATTTGTCCCAGATTTGGCCTGTGAGGAAATTTTAAACTAGGTTCTGTGTACTTCTGGTATGTTCTCAACATATTTTGAATACATTTTTACTTTTTTATAAAACCATAACTTCCAGACTCATCTTCTATTTTCCCTCTTCAAGCCTTGGAATGTGTCTTTTCTCCAGGCAGTCTTGGCTTCTTTTAGTGGAGAATTATATTATGAAATGAAAATCTGGATGCTGAGTGTACACCTTGCTGCTGTAGTGTCATATCTTCTAGCTCTTTTCAGTGTCAGAGTTAAAACCATGAGTTCTTTATGTACTCCCCTATTCCAATCCACCACTAAGTTTATTCTAGCCTTTCCCCTTCCCATATTTGTGACTACATCTGCAACAGTGATAAATGTGAACTGGAAATAAATATAAAGAGCCATTACTTCTTTTGTGTAAGTGTCAAGAAAAGCATTACAGAGATGATATATGAGCTTGGTCTTGAAGGCTGAGTAGGATTTTATCAGAGAAGTTAGAAAGTGCATTTAAGTCAAAAGTGATAGAAGAGGGAAAACAGAGAGCTATAAAGTCAAATAGTTGTCTAACTGGCCAATGTGCTATTTGGGCGTGGCACAGAGTGAAGGAGGGAAGATGAAAGTTTAGATTGGCCAAGTAGATAAGTGAACTGGACTTCCATGCAAACAAATATAAATTTTATATTCAATGCATTGCAGATTTTCAGTTTTAAGTAGGACTTGTAACATATTCGATTCTACATTAAAAAGATAATTACTTTGGCAATACTGAGAATGCATTGAAAGAAAACCAATTAAGAGGTTGGTTACAAAAACTATATATACACACACATATATAATAATATGATTCATTATATATTATACGACCATATTATATATTATATATATATATCCACATACATTACAGTTGATTCTTATTATTTATGATGGATATGTTCTATAAAATCACTATGAACACTGAATCAGTGAATACTGGAACATTGTTCCTATGAGAAATACAGCCTTAGGTTCCTACAAGCCTTTGATCACAACATTTTCATCAACTAATCATTACATAATCTTGTTTTACGTATGCTTCTGTTTAAAGACACTTTATTTAATCTATATTGTTAATACATTAACACCAAACTCATGGCAACAGTACTATGTCTCATGCCTGTAGGAAGCTTATTTAACACATGTATTTTCTTCCATAAAGCACATCACATTCTTCTTGCACTTAGGAATACTAGACAGTACTTTGACACCTCAGCTGGGAATGATTTTAAATAATGAAACCATCAGACGGGCGGGGAAGCTCGTGCCTGTAATACCAGCACTTTGGGAGGCCGAGGTGGGCAGATCACCTTAGATCGGGAGTTTGAGACCAGCCTGACCAACATGGAGAAAGCCTGTCTCTACTAAAAATACAAAACTAGCCAGGTGTGGTGGCACATGCCTGTAATCCTAGCTACTCGGGAGGCTGAGGCAGGAGAATCACTTGAACTTGGGAAGTGGAGGTTGTGGTAATCCGAAATCGTGCCATTACACTCCAGCCTGGGCAACAAAAGCGAAAGTCCATCAAAAAAAAGAAGAGAAAGAAAGAGAGACAGAAAGAAAGAAAAGAAAGCAAGAAAAGAAACAAGAAAAGAAAGAAAGAGAAGAAAGAAAGAAAGAAAGAAGAAAGAAAGAAAGAAAGAAAGAAAGAAAGAAAGAAAGAAAGAAAGAAAGAAAGGAAGGAAGGAAGAAAGAGGGAGAGAGAGAAACCATCAACAAAAGCACACAAATGTAAAAAGGCTGGAGCTAAATAGATAGCAAAAAGGACACTCGTTTGCAGTATGAAAGCTGAAACAAGAAGGCAGAACAGCATCTTATCAACACACTGGAAATGTGCACACTGAAAGTCTCAAATTTTTCAACACTCTGTGAATGTCCATGACTCCCTGTGAAAGTGCCACAAATATTAATTTTGGGGTTACATGTACAGAGGACATGTACAGCAGAGCCATTAATGGACCTCAGATACCTTTGTTGTTCCAAGTTAGAAGGCAAATTTGCAAATATGGAATCTGAATAATGAGTATCAACTGTATATACAGAAATACTGCATACATATGAAACTAAAACAGTGCAATGTTAGTGGAAATGAAAAGGAAGATGACCGGTTCAATATGGGAGTAGGAGAGGCAGAAAACAAAGATGATGCTGAAGTTTCTATTTTGGAAGACTGGGTAAATATTGATGTTATTACCAAAAAAAAACACAATCCTAAAGATTAGGAGTGTCTTGGGGGGTCTTAGGAGAAAGAAAGAATACAATTTTGGAAATGTAGAATTTTGGAACATGAAGAGCATCCTCCTAGAAATACCAAGAAATCGTTTGGGAATAATGTGGAACTGAAGCACCTTGCAGAAGCCATAACTAGAGATATAAAATTTAATTATGACGTGCACATATAATACAATGAGGCTGTGAAAATGGAAGAGGTTGTCTTGGTATGGAGGCAAAATCCAAAGAGAAAACCTTGAAAAAACAATTAAATGTAAGGGACCTACAGGAAGAGAAGGAGTGAATAAGCCAAGGAGAAAATTGAGAGGAAATAACTCAAATCTAAAGAACTTAAAAGGACAATAACAAGTAAAGAAGGCTGGCCAATGTTTCCTAAGAAGGATAGAAAGTAAAAGAAATATTTTACATGCAAACATGTATGTAATACAATTCTAAATATGTAACATTATTTGTATCTTTGCCTGTGTCACACTAATTTTTATCATGTTTCCAGATCTTAGAAATGATATAAGATTAGAAAGGTAGGTATTCTCAAAGCATACTAGAGTTCAAATGGACCAATGGAATAGTGTATTGTGGAAATCAGAAGCAACTTGTTACTATCAATCCGAAGACAGAGAAAGAAAGATACACATCGAAGATCATGAAAAGTTGATTCATGAAGCCACATTAAGAAACAGAGGTTTGAGTATCTCATCCTAGCAGGGCCTATCCACAAGCAGAGTATGATGACAGAATAGGGGCAGAAAACTGGGAAAGAAGACAACAGAAAGAGAAGATCAGGCATGATGAAGAATAGGCCAGAACTTCCAGAGAGAAGACTTCTAGATCCCAGAAATGGTAAGCTAGACTATTTGAACCAACCCACCTGCTGAAAACAACTAAAAATGATGAACATAATATTAATAAACAGCCAAGGAAGCATTAATGTAATAAGGAAATTACAGGCCAAACAAGACCCTAGGAAGGTAAGTAAGCACAAAAGCTACTTTCATCCTGAGGGTATTTGCCCAACTTACGAATTTTGAATTTTAATTTTCTCAAGACGAAGAAAGTCCATTGTGGCAAGAGAAATAGAAGCACACACCAATTGAGGAATAAACTAGAAGACCTGTCTCATATTAAACTGGTACAATAGTTATACCCTCAGCATCAAGGTAGCTCAGTAGTAAATCAATCCTTATCACACCTTGCATCCCATATTTATATCATTTGGGTGGTTTAGGGACCCTGAAGCATTGAATTTAAATTAAGGCGATCCTAGACTGATAGTGTCCACAGGTGCTGGCAGAAGCAAATTCAAAACCTGTCTGGGAATAAAGTAATTCCATCTTGGACTTCATTATTCCTGCAAATAATTTTTCAAACACAATGACTAGCATAAAATAAAGGATAATCAGATACATACACACAAAAAGCACTGTGGGTAAGAAATAACAAACAAACTAAAAAGATCCATGAAGATCCCAAATGTTGGTGTAATCAGAAATACTATAAAACAGTCATGCTTTAATGTATTTAAAGAAGTAAAAATGAAGCTTGATGATATCTACAGGGAATAGATTTGGCAGCAAATAAGATAGAAAGAAAAGGCTAAGGACAATAAGGTTTTGGGAAGAGAAGAAAGGATTTTCTTTGCATCCATACATGCCTATATAATGAATAGAAGCAATAATATCATTTTAATCAAAATGCATTAGTAAGCCCCTGCTATGTAGCAGATATCTGTTGCTTTTGCATGTCTACTTTCCATTGCCCCTTCCTCTAAAAAAGCAATCTTATTTTCCTTAAAGTTACTCATCCAACCCCATCCATTTATAAGTAAGGCTTACCTTTCTGTAGACCACAAGAGTGGTAACACGACCCCAGCCTGACCAATTAAAACATTCCATTTTCATTGTCACTGTGATTGATTCAGGAGTGAGACTGTTTCCCAAGACAAACCAGTGAAAGTAGAACTGTTGATGGAACACCTGAGAGAACTGGAAACTGCTGAGGTTACTAAACTGGTAGGTTGTGAGTCTGGTGGCTATCTTGAAGTCATGAGGAAAGAGCTTGCCTGTTGTATTAGCTCATTTTCACACTGCTATAAAGAAATTCCCACAACTGGGTAATTTATAAAAGAAAGAGGTTTACTTGACTCACAGTTCTGCATGGCTGGGGTGGCCTCAGGAAACTTACAATCATGGCAGAAGGGGAATTGGGCATCTTCTTCACAAGGTGACAGGAGGGAGAGAGAGAGAGAGAAGGAAAGGGGGAAGAGCCCCTTATTAAACCATCAGTTCTAGTGAGATCTCAGTCACTATCATGAGAACAGCATGGGGGATACTGCCCCCTCCACACCTGGGGTTTACAATTCAAGATGAAATTTGCATGGGAACACAAAGCCTAACCATATCACCTGTGAACACCAAAACCAGAAAAAGAAAAGCTGAAAAAGAAAAACAGATTCCTGATGACATCCTTTCTAGATTCTATGTCTAAATGCCTGACACATTTCCATTTTATGAGCCAGTACATTTCCTTCTCTTACTTAAACCAGCTTGAATTGAGTCCCTGTAAATTGCGAACAAAATAGTCCTGGTATAGAAGAACTATATTCAGAGCCCATGGCTAGGCACCACGGGTGAAACATCTGAAAAAGAGAGAAAGAGTTTGTCAATGAAGGAGAAAGAAAATTTAAACAGAGGAAATGATTAGAAAATTTAAATAATGAGACTGATATATTGCCAACCTATCCTAAAATAATCTCCTTCTTCTGAATTTTCATAGCACCTTACGAATTACCCTTTCCTGTCCTTTAAAACAGTTTACTTTGTAGGCCAGGCATAGTGGCTCCTGTCTTGTAGTCCCAGTGCTTTCGGAGGCTGAGATGGGAAGATTGTTTGAGGCCAAGAGTTTGAGACCAGCCTGGACAATATAGTGAGAACCTGTCTCCACAAAATCAAATAAAAATGTTTACTTTGTATCGTAGCTTACTTTCTATATCTTTATGCTACAAATCTACATGCTTTCGGGAGCAAATAATCATATGGATTCAGAGTTATAAAGTACCTTGAACACACTTACTAGGACTTCTAATTTCATAAACTGAGGTAGGGACCATGTCAGTTTTGTCTTGATATCCCAGATGTATCCAGGACGTAACATCGATTGAATAAAGGAGTGAATTTACTGAAATGAAAAAAGAAGAGGAAATAACAAAGAAAATAAATTGAGAAAAAGTAAGAAATACAGTAAAGAAAATTTTTGTATTTTGGGGAAGAAGGGAGAAGAAGAGGTTGGAATGCAGAGAAAGAAAGTGAAAAAGAATAAGAGAAGGTGGAAAAATTTGAAAACTTTAAGCAATATTTGGGGAATTGTGAATGCCTCCAGTTGTGGGCTACATTATAATGCTTTCTTTTAGAATACTGACATTTCCAGTTTTTTTCTGCTTATGCAAATAATAAGATTTATTTTTTAAATATTCTGAGTACACATCAAACAACAGGAGGAGAGAACTATGGATGTGTTCCTCATAGTGGGTAAGTTCTGATTTAAATCATGAAAACAAGTTGGAGGCTGGAAGCACCCTAGACTGACTGGTAATGGGCTTATAGAAGTTCTTGATCATTCTGGTAGATTGTACTGTGGTTCTTAAGTATTTACTCCCCATTTTCTTTAGAGTAATTGTTAATCTTACTGATTGCCATGGAACTTAGCAGTGTCTTCTTATGGGAGAAACATAGTTTCCTGCCTCATTGGTATGTTTTGCTATGCAACTTGCTTTGGTCAGCAGCATGTGAGACCCATGCCACATCCAAGCAGAAGCTTTAAGAACATAAAGTGTTTTTCTTGCCCTTTTCTTTAGGTGTAAGAATGACATGTTGTTATTGTATCCTGGATCCTGGAATTAAGAGGACATGTACAGCAGAGCCACTGATGGACCTCAGATACCTTTGTTGTTCCAAGTTATTGAGACTGGGGGATCATTTGTTGCAACAGCAAAGCTGACTCATATATAATTAAATTGTCTTTGAGGCATGAACACCAATATTTTTTTAAGTAAACTCCTAAATTGCTTTCCTTCCAGGACTACATCCTCTGAAATTAAATTGGTTCAGGAAAAAAAAATGCAATATTTGAAATATAATTTTGTCTATATAAACATTTTTTATTTCTCAATACCCATGTTGTACATTAAAAAGAATGCCAAAAAATCCATTATTCATGTGCACAATTCACAGATCTACAATGCCTGAGAATGTTAAAAAAAAAAAAAAATGAATCACCATAACTTCTCCCAGCAAAGACTTAGATTGCTTTGCTCTCATTGCAGGAAAAATAGACTTTACTTATAAATGTTAAAAAAAAAAAAAAAAAAAAAAAGAAGAGACTGGGGACCTAGGCAAGATAGCTGAATAGCAACAACTCCAGTCTGCAGCTCCCAGCAAGATCAACACAGAAGGTGGGCAATTTCTGCATTTCCAACTGAGGTACCCAGCTCATCTCATTGGGACTGGTTAAACAGTAGGTGCAGCCCACAGAGGGCGAGCAGAAGCAGGGTGGGGCCTTGCCTCACCCCAGAAGTGCAAGGGGTTGGGGAACTCCCTCCCCTAGCAAAGGAAAGCTATGGGGGACTGTGCTGAGAGGAACCGTGCATTCTGGCCCAGATACTATGCTTTTTTCAGTCTTCACAACCTTCAGATCAGGAGATTCCCTCAGGTGCCTATATCACCAGGGCCCTGAGTTTCAAGCAAAAAACTGGGAGGCCATTTGGGAAGACACCGAGCTAGCTGCAGGAGTTTTTTCTTACCCCAGTGGCTCCTGGAATGCCAGCAAGACAGAGCCATTCACTGCCCTGGAAAAAGGGCTGAAGCCAGGGAGCCAAGTGGTCCAGCTCAGCAGATCCCACCCAGCAAGCTAAGATTGACTGGGTTGAAATTCTCGCTGCCAGCACAGCAGTCTGAAGTCAACCTGGGGCACTCGAGCTTGGTGCGGGGAGGGGCATCCACCATCACTGAGGCTTGAGTAGATAGTTTTCCCCTCACAGTATAAACAAAGCCGCCTCAAAGTTCGAACTGGGCAGAGCCCACCACAGCTCTGGAAAGCCACTGTAGGCAGACTGCCTCTCTAGATTCCTCCTCTCTGGGGAGGGTATTTCTGAAAGAGGGGCAGCAGCTCCAGTCAGGGGCTTATAGATAAAGCTCCCATCTCCCTGGGACAAATTACCTGGAGGAAGGGGCAGCTGTGGGGGCAGCTGTGGGGGTGGCTGTGGGATCACCTTCAGCAGACTTAAACATTCCTGCCTGCCAGCTCCGAAGACAGCAGCAGATCTCCCAGCACAGTGCTCAAGCTCTGCTAAGGGACAGACTGCCTCCTCAAGTGGGTCCCTGACCCCTGTGCCTCCTGACTGGGAGACACCTTCCAGCAGTGGTTGACAGACACCTCATACAAGAGAGCTCTGCCTGGCATCTGGCCGGTGCCCCTCTGGGACTAAGCATCCAGATGAAAGAGCAGGCAGCAATCTTTGCTGTTCTGCAGCCTCCACTGGTGATGCCCATGAAAACAGGGTCTGGAATGGACCTCCAGCAAACTCCACCAGACCTGCAGCAGAGGGGCCTGACTGTTAGAAGGAAAACTAACAAACAGAAAAGAATAGCACCAACATCAACAAAAAGGATGTCCACACAGAAACCCCATTCGAAGGTCACCAACTAAGGTCACCGACTAAAGGTAGATAAATCCACGAAGATGAGGAAAACCAGCACAAAAAGATTGAAAATTCCAAAAACCAGAATACCTCTTCTCCTCCAAAGGATCACAACTCCTCGCCAGCAAGGGAACAAAACTGGATGGAGAATGAGTTTGACAAATTGACAGAAGTAGGCTTCAGAAGGTGGGTAATAACGAACTCCTCCAAGCTAAAGGAGCATGCTCTAACCCCATGCAAGGAAGCTAAGAATCTTGAAAAAAGCTTAGAGGAGGCCTGTAATCCTGGCACTTCGGGAGGCTGAGGAGTTTGAGACCAGCCTGGGCAACATGGTGAAACCCTGTCTCTACTAAAATACAAAAAAATTAGCGAGCCATGGTGGCATGCATCTGTAGTCCCAGCTAATTGGGAGGCCGAGGCAGGAGAATTACTTGAACCTGGGAGGCAGAAGTTGCAGTGAGCTGAGATCACACCACTGCACTCCAGCCTGGGTGACACAGCAAAACTCCATCTCTTAAAAAACAAAAACAAAACAAAAAAAAGCAAACACACACACACACACACACACGCACAAAAGAAAAAAGGTTGGAGGAAATGCTAACTAGAATAAATAGTTTAGAGAAGAATATAATTGATCTGATGGAGCTGAAAAACACAGCACAAGAACTTTAGGAAGCATACACAAGTATCAAAAGCTGAATCAATCAAGCAGAAGAGGGGATATCAGAGATTGAAGATCAACTTAATGAAAAAAAGCATGAAGACAATATTAGAGAAAAAAAGAATGAAAAGGAATGAACAAAGCCTCGAAAAAAATATGGAACTATGTGAAAAGACCAAGCCTATGTTTAATTGGTGTACCTGAAAGTGATGGGGAGAATGGAACCAAGTTGGAAAACACACTTCAGGATATTATCCAGGAGAATTTCCCCAACATAGCAAGACAGGCCAACAATCAAATTCAGAAAATATGTAGAACACCACAAAGATACTCCTCGAGAAGAGCAACCCCAAGACAATAATGGTCAGATTCGCCAAGGTTGAAATGAAGTAAAAAAAATGTTAAGGTCAGCTAGAGAAAAAGATCGGGTTACCCACAAAGGGAAGCCCATCAGACTAACAGCAGATCTCTCTGCAGAAACCGTACAGCCAGAGGAGAATGGGGGCCAATATTCAACATTCTTAAAGAAAAGAATTTTCAACCCAGAATTTCATATCCAGCCAAACTAAGCTTCATAAGCGAAGTAGAAATAAAATCCTTTACAAACAAGCAATAGCTGAGAGATTTTTGTCATCACCAGGCCTGCCCTACAAGAGCTACTGAAAGAAGCGCTAAATATGGAAAGAAAAAACCTGTACCAGCCACTGCAAAAACATACCAAATCTTAAAGACCGTCAACACTATGAAGAAACCTCATCAACTAACAGAAAAAATAACCAGCTAGCATCATAATGGCAGGATAAAATTCACACATAACAATAGAACCTTAAATGTAAACAGACTAAATGCCCCATTTAAAAGACACAGACTGACAAATTGGATAGAGTCAAGACCCATTGGTGTGCTGTATTCAGGAGACCCATCTCATGTGCAAAGACACACAAAGGCTCAAAATAAAGGGATGGAGGAAGATTTACCAAGCAAATGGAAAGCAAAAAAAAAAAAAAAAAAAAAGCAGGGGTTACAGTCCCTGTCTCTGATAAAACAGACTTTAAACCAAGAAAAATCAAAAAAGACAAAGAAGGGCATTACGTAATGGTAAATGGATCAATGCAACAAGAAGACCTAACTATCCTAAATATATATGCACCCAATACAGGAGCACCCAGATTCATAAAGCAAGTTCTTAGAGACCTACAGACTTAGGCTCCCACACAATAATAGTAGGAGACTTTAACACCCAACTGTCAATATTAGACAGATCAACGGATATTCAGGACTTGAACTCAGCTCTGGACCAAGCAGACCTAATGGACATCTACAGAACTCTCCACCCCATACCAATAGAATACACATCCTTCTCAGCACTACATGACACTTATTCTAAAATTGACCACATAATTGGAAGTAAAACACTCCTCAGCAAATGCAAAAGAAAAGAAATCATAACGGTTTCTTGGACCACAGTGCAATCAAATTGGGACTCAGGATTAAGAAACTCACTCAAAACCACACAACTACATGGAAACTTAACAACCTGCTCCTTAATGACTACTGGGTAAATAATAAAATTAAGGCAGAAATAAATAAGTTCTTTGAAACCAATGGGAACAAAGACAATGTACCAGAATCCCTGGGACACAGCTAAAGCAGTGTTTACAGGGAACTTATTAGTACTAAATGCCCACAGGAGAAAGCAGGAAAGATTTAAAATCGACACACTAATACCACAATTAAAAGAACTAGAGAATCAAGAGCAAACAAATTGAAAACCTAGCGGAAGACAAAAAATAACTAAGATCAGAGCAGAACTGAAGGAGATAGAGGCACGAAAAACACTTCAAAAAATCAACAAATCCAGGAGCTGTTTTTTTTTAAAGATTAACTAAATAGATAGACTGTTAGCCAGACTAATAAAGAGGAAAAGAGAGAAGAATCAAATAGACACAATAAAAAAAGATAAAGGGGATATCACCACTGATCCCACAGAAATACAAAGTACCATCAGAGAATTCTATAAACACTTCTATGCAAATAAACAAGAAAACCTAGAAGAAATGGATAAATTCCTGGACACACACACCCTCCCAAGACTAAACCAGGAAGAAGTCAAATCCCTGAATAGACAAATAACAAGTTCTGAAATTGAGGCAGTAATTAATAGCCTACCAACCCAAAAACGCCCAGGACCAGACAGATTCAAAGCCGAATTCTACCACAGGTACAAAGAGGAGCTGGTACCATTGCTTCTGAAACTATTCCAAACCACAGAAAAAGAGGGACTCCTCCCTAACTCGTTTTTTGAGGCCAGCATCATCCTGATACCAAAACCTGGCAGAGACACAACAACAAAAAATTTCAGGCCAATATCCCTGATGAATACCAATGCAAAAATCCTCAATAAAATACTGGCAAACCAAATCCAGCAGCATATCAAAAAGCTTCTCCACCATGATCAAGTCGACTTCATCTCTGGGATGCAAGGCTGGTTCAACATATGCAAATAAATAAATGTAATCCATCACATAAACAGAATCAATGACAAAAACCACATGATTATCTCAATAGATACAGAAAAGGCCTTCAATAAAATTCAACACCACTTCATGCTAAAAACTCTCAATAAACTAGGTATTGATGGAACGTATCTCAAAATATTAAGAGCTATTTATGACAAACTCACAGCCAATATCACACTGAATGGGCAAAAGCTGGAAGCAATGCCTTTGAAAAATGGCAGAAGACAAGGATGCCCTCTCTCACCACTCCTATTCAACATAGAAGTTCTAGCTAGGGCAATGAGGCAAGAGAAATAAATAAAGGGTATTCAAATAGGAAGAGAGGAAGTCCAATTGTCTCTGTTTGCAGATGACATAATTGGATATTTAGAAAATCCCATCATCTCAGCCCAAAATCTCCTTAAGCTGATAAGCAACTTCAGCTTATCAGGATACAAAATCAATGTGCAACAATCACAAGCATTCCTATATACCAATAACAGACAAACAGAGAGCCAAATCATGAGAGAACTCCCATTCACACTTGCTACAAAGAGAATAAAATACTTAGGAATACAACTTACAAGGGATGTGAAGGACCTCTTCAAGGAGAACTACAAACCACTGCTCAAGGAAATCAGAGAGGACACAAGCAAATGAAAAAACATTTCATGCTCATGGATAGAAAGAATTAATATTGTGAAAATGGCCATACTCCCCAAAGTAATTTATAGATTCAATGCTATGCCCATCAAGCTACCATTGACTTTCTTCACAGAATTAGAAAAAACTACTTTAAATTTCATATGCAATCAAAAAGAGCCTGCATAGCCAAGACAATCCTAAGCAAAAAGAACAAAACTGGAGGCATCATGCTACCTAACTTCAAACTATGCTACAAGGATACAGTAACCAAAACAGCATGGTACTGGTATCAAAACAGATATATAGACCAATGGAATGGAACAGTGGCCTCAGAAATATGCCACACATCTCCAACCATCTGATCTTTGACAAACCTGACAAAAAAAAGCAATGGGGAAAGGATTCCCTATTTCATAAATGGTGTTGGGAAAACTGGGTAGCCATAGGCAGAAAACTGGAACTGGACCCGTTCTTTACATCTTATACAAAAATTAACCCAAGATGGATTAAAGACTTAAATGTAAGACCTAAAACCATAAAAATCCGAGAAGAAAACTTAGGCAATACCATTCAGGACATACACATGGGCAAAGACTTCATGACCAAAACACCAAACGCAATGGCAACAAAAGCCAAAATTGACAAATGGGATCTAATTAAACTAAAGAGCATCTGCACAGCAAAAGAAACTGTCATCAGAATGATCAGGCAACCTACAGAATGGGAGAAAAATTTTGCAATCTAAGCATCTGACAAAGGACTAATATCCAGAATCTCCAACAAACCTAAACAAATTTACAAGAAAAAAACAAAACCCCATCAAATAATGGCAATGGATATGAACAGACCTTCTCAAAAGAAGACATTTATGTGGCCAATATACATGAAAAAAAGCTCATCATCACTGGTCATTATAGAAATGCAAATCAAAACCACAATGAGATACCATCTCATGCCAGTTAGAATGGCAATCATTAAAAAGTCAGGAAACAGCAGATGCTGGAGAGGATGTGGAGAAATAGGAACGCTTTTACATTGTTGGTGGGAGTGTAAATTAGTTCAACCACTGTGGAAGAAAGTGTGGCAATTCCTCAAGGATCTAGAACCAGAAATACCATTTTACCCAGCAATCCTATTACTGGGTTTATACCCAAAGAATTATAAATCATTCTGCTATAAAGACACATGCACACATATGTTTATTGTGGCACTGTTCACAATAGCAAAGACTTGGAAACAACCCAAATGCCCATCATTGAGACACTGGATAAAGAAAATGTGGCACATATACACCACGGAATACTATGCAGCCATAAAAAAGGATGAGCTCATGTCCTTTGCAGGGACATGGATGAAGCTGGTAACCATCATTCTCAGCAAACTAACATAGGAACAGAAAACCAAACACTGCATGTTCTCACTTATAAGTGGGAGTTGAACAATGAGAACACATGAACATAAGGAGAGGAACATCACATACAGGGGCCTGTCAGTGGGTGGGGGTTGGGGAGGGATAGCATTAGAATAAATACCTAATGTAGATTACAGGTTGATGGGTGAAAAACCACCATGGCCCATGTATACCTATGTAACAAACCTGCACATTCTGTACATGTATCCCAAAACTTAAAGTATAATTTTTAAAAAATCATAAGGGAGTCTGTGTATAGGAGAGACCACTCCTTTCTTTACCACTATCAACATAAAAATATTTACAGACTATAAATATCTTGGTTTCAGGACCCAACTGGTCATCTGATAGTTTAGTTATAGTCTCAGTGCAGAAAGAAAAATATGTTTCTTGGTTTTAGAGGAAAGAAAAGGAAAACAATTCAGATGGTTGCATTTTTTAATTCCAAGTTGCAAAGGAAATGTTTTCTTTCACGAAAAACCAATGAAGCAAGACTCCTCTGAATTTTTATGTAAAGATAAAAAAAGTAATATTATTTCAGAAAATGTGGGGTTCTCATTTGAAAAGATAATGATATTAAGTCAGAGTACCACGAGCAATACAGCATGTAGATGAATGTAGATGAATGTGTATAGATGTAGCCAACCTGCTACACAGCTTTCCTACTTTAAAAAAATCAAAATTACTTTTCTCCTAAATCTAAGAAAGAGTAAATTTGCCCCTGCCCCCTGCTTTTTAAATTACAGTATAGAAGAAAGTGAGAACTAGAGAAAACATGAAGGGATGGTGTTTGTAATTCATCTGAGTTTCAGTTCCAGGGACGTTTTTCTATTTTTTTCTCCAAAAATCTAAATACACATAAAAAATAATAAGAAAAATATGCTGCTCACTGCATCCTGAATCCTCATTTTTCAAACTGGACCTGTTTATGAGTGTCAGTTAGAGCCTGCCAACTGTAGAAGCTGTATTCCTGCTGGAAACTCCTAGTGCAAGAATATCATATTTCTTCCAGAGCATAACCGTTGCAATTTGCTAATATTCTTAAGGTAAGAGGGAAAACTCAGTTGGCTAGCTGTACCCACCAAGTTGGTGTTAGAAGATGATGATTGTTGGGTGCACAGAGAAAGATTTAATTTTTTTAGATTCCAAATGTTTTCTATTTGTTTGTTGTTGTTTTTCCTTTTTAAAGACATACTCATCCATCAAATGAGTAGGTTAAGATTTTCTTTCTTGTTTGGGAAAGAATCTGTTCTTTCCCCCTTTTTTGTGGCAATTTGTTATATTTACAAGATTGATCACTGGCTATAAATCTCATGTGTCAAAGGTACTTGGCCTGTTCTTTGCTGCATCATTGTGAAATATTAGTAAATCTAATATAACAGATTGTGTCATCCAATGTGTGTGTTTCTGAAAGTGGAAGCCAAATGTAAGTAAATTGAATTGGCTGACTTCTAAGAACCAGAGAGCTGTATGAGGTAGTTTGGACTGAGTACAATCTCAGTCCTCTCTCATTGTACTCCTTCCACTTCAGTAACCAAGTTCTCTAACTGCAAACCCCTGGCTTTGGAAAGGCTAGTCTTTGTTTACAATGATGCACCATTACGCAGCAAAGTGAAATAGAATTTGGAATCTTCCATCCCTTCATCTCTCAGCGCACAAACAGTTGTATCAGCTTTGCCTCCAAATTCACTCATGCTGCAGGTGTGTGGTCCTTCCAACTACAACCACATCAGGTCCAATTAGACTTCTCACAGTATTTTTGGAAGAGAAGAAGATATCCCCCTTCTTTCCCATATGCACCCTCTTCTTTTTTGTTTTAACCAGGTTATCATCTGGTGCAAGGGACACAAACTCAACCATTAGGGATTTGATAGGTCACATAAATGAGGAAATTGAGTAGGTGGGAACTATGGTGAATTAGAGATTGCATATCCTATTTATAGAGGGAAGTCACTACTTTATTCTAACCAAATTTTTTTCACATAAGTATTTGAACTCCTGAAGCCAAATCTTTCCATTTTTCAAGAGAAATGGTCTATCATTCAAGATTCAATCAAGAGAACTACGCAAATCCAAATTTTATGATATATCCGCATTTCTACATGTAGCCAACTAACAGCTTTTTTGTATTTGTTATGGATATATGATAGCTGTACACATTTTGGGGGTACATGTGATATTTTTATACATGTATACGATGTGTAATGATCAAATCAGGTTAAAGACATACACACATACATGACCCGCTTACCAATTAAGCCAGTGGGGCTCCAATTTATGATAGTATTATAACGATATTTCTGTAGACACGTCAGAAATATTTTACTGAAGTTATAATCTCAACCTTCTCAGAATTGTAGGACACATTCAGCTCAGCAACTGCAGGCCACTTAATTTTGTGATCATTCATTTATTTACTCATTTATCCACCAAACATTTACAGAGTGTCTACGCTACAAGAAGGGTGTGTAGAGAGAAATAAGACATTGTACTTGTCTTTAAGGAGCTTATAAACTACCCAGGAGGTCTGACCTGTAAACTGAATTAGGCCAGGCACAGTGGCTCATGCCTGTAATCCCAGCACTTTGGGAGGCTGAGAGACAGGTGGATTACTTGAGGTCAGGAGTTGGAGACCATCCTGGGCAACATGGTGAAACTCTTTTTCTATCACAAAATACAGAAAAAATTAGCTGGGCCTGGTGATGTGGGCTGTGGGCCCTGCTACTTGGGAGGTGGGAGGATTGCTTAAGCCAGGGAAACAGAGGTTGCAGTGAACCAAGATTGCACCACTGCACTCTAGCCTGGGCAACAGAGTGAGACTCTGTCTCAAAAAAAAAAAAAAAAAAAAAACCACTAAACTAAATTAAATTAATATGTGCATTAACAGCTTATTACAGGAATTTATTTAGTGCAAAGAAACAAACTTGGGTCATTTAAAAATCAGTTGTCAAAACCACAGTTCTGCTTACCCTTCCCCCAATCTCCCATGCACAATTCTCCCCACCTAATCTGCATGTCACATATGCTAATTATTGTATAGACTGAAGGAGCTGGGAATATTTGCTGGCTGTTTCACACTTATTACTCACTAAACTTCATTACTCTACCAAACTGTGCATGCCAAGAAGCCAGTTACACAGTCCACCTTCTCAGACACTCTGTATATGGGACTGGACGTATATAACTTCAGATGGAAGAGAAATAAAGACTGTTCCTTGTTGTTTGAACTTTTCTCATCTTAATTTCTCCCTTATCCCCTAAACCTCCTAATCCCCTCACCTTAATATTCATTTCTATGTATAGGTAGAACATAGCAAAATACTTGGCATAATTTTTATCCAACAGAAAATAATGGAATAAGATTTAATCTCTCTTTAAAAAAAATGAAAGTATGTCATTTGCCTTTGAGACTTCCTACCTTAAGCCCTACAGTGTAAATAGGTATCCAAATATACTGGACTGAGGAAGGGAGTTACAATAGTAGGGTTTTCAGGGTTTTGGAATCATTCAAATTAGAATCATACAATTGGCTGCTGTAATGTGTAACTGAGTTTGGGGGGTCCCCATACATTTCTTTTTATTCATAGAATAGAAACTATTTACATCCTCTAGAATAAATTATAAGCTATATTTAAAGGATAGATTTTATTTATTGAGCATCTTCTATGTTTTAGGCACTATGTTAGATTTACTGTTGAATTTAATATTTACAATTACTAGGTAGTGTTACCACATTTCCAGATAAAGAAACAGACCTGAGAAAATAGAGTAACTTGTGCAAAAGGACACACTAGTCAGTGACAGTGTCAGGGTAGACATACAGATTTGTCTAACCCTGGGCCTTGCTCCTCTCACTAAACCACACTGCTACCCTGAAGTACATCCTTGTTCACTTGGTCATGATATCATGTTTATAGATTCCCTTAGCTGTCACTTGATCTTTAAGCTAAAGAAGTAAAAGAAAGCCAGAGAACAGTTAACAATTTCAAATACAGCTGTACCTGTCCAATTTTCTTAACAAGGCCACAATCTGATTTCAGCCATGGTCGTAGCAAATACACTAGGTAAAATGCTTGTGAATTGGCTTCCCTGGTAATAAGTAGGATCTGGTAACAAGTACAAACATAAGATAATATTGGTTATCCTCTTGTAATGTATTGTGGGAGTGGATTGGCTTCACTGAGACTGAAGATAGATAAATTTAATATATGCCATTTTACAATGCATAGAGACAAATTGTCATTGGTTGCTATTGACATCAACCATCAATGTAACGGTGCTGTTCAGTTTCCCTAAAGTCCCTCTTGGCCTAGCTGCCTATTTACCCTCACCAATTAGATATATTGTATGCATTAATAAATGCATATACTGAAGTAGTTATGTGTGCCTGTTGTATGTTTTACACATAGTAATTTTCATTCCTCTACCAAATTGAGCATGCAAATAAGCCAATTATATGCCACTGTATTGGTCTGCTTTCACATTGCTGTAAAGAACTGCCCAAGACTGGGTAATTTATAAAGAAAAGAAATTTAATTGACACACAATTCCACAATGGCTGGGGAGGCCTCAGGAAACTTACAATCATGGTGGAAGGGGAAGAAGGCACATCTTACATGGAAGCAGGCAAGAGAAGAAGTGCGAAAGAGGAACTTCCAAACACTTATAAAACCCATAAGATCTTATGAAAACCCACTCACTATCATGAGAACAGCATGAGGGAAACTGCCCCCATGAACCAACCACCTCCCTCTCTTGATATGTGGGGATTACGATTTGAGACGTAATTTAATTTGAGATGTAATTTAATTTGAGATGTAAAGTACAAATACAATTTGAGATGAGATTTGGGTGAGGACACAGAGCCAAACCATATCAGCCACCTTCTCAGATTCTCAAATCTATGACTGTAGAGTCAACCAGAAGGTTGAAGAGGGTCTAGTGTGAATTAGGTTCCCTCTTACCCACCTACCTCCCAATCTTATCAATCTATAATCTAGAACTCTAATGAGGTAGGTCCTGGACATCTCCTCTGCAACCACAGAAAGAACTAGGAGAGTAAATATTAAACATTAATTTCTAGTGTAAATAGTCTAGGAAGGAAAAAAATCAGGGCAAAAACAGAGCCTCATGCCACTTTCCCTACTGCTCTGAGCCAGTCCCTAACTCAAGCTTTTTTCCAGATCCCAAAACTCTTCCATTCAAGGTTATTTCACCACTCCCTCCACATGTGTGTTCACTAACTTTTACTATTTAGGATAAATCCAGGTACATGATGAGCCTTTGTTTTCCTTTCTAAAGGAGCCCATGGTGATGGGAGAATCTGCTTCCTACCTAGTGTGACTACATTTGCCATTGGACATTCTGCTTCCAAACTGTAAGAATCTGTGCTAGTGAAAGAGATTCTCCATGAAATTTCCCTGATCCATTCCATGGTGCCCCATTCTTTAATAGCCCTGGCCCCTCAAAATTAGGGGATGTCAATAGTATTTTTTTCTAGGATATTTGTCCATTTACTCTGTGAAATTACTCTACTTTATTAAAAGGGAAGTTTGTAGATCCCTTAACAATTTTTTAAATTTAATCCCATCTGCAATTAGTCTAGCAAATTTATTAAAGCTTATAGCATATAGATGACCTTCTTCCAAATTTCATGTACAACTTCTCTATTTCTGTATTCTTTTATTCTTTTTAGTTGAGGGTAGGAGGATTCTATCATACCAGTGTTCATGCTTCCATTTTCCCAGTCTTTCATTGAGACTTCTACGTTTATTTATTTAGAATGCCATACTTAACTTCCCCCTATTCTGGAATTTTGATTAAAATACTAATTTTCATCCATGGGAGTTTTCTGATGCTCAGCGAGGTCTTTTGTGCCCAGAAAAGACTATTTAGAATTATGTGTGATTTAAATATTCTATGTAATGAATTTCCCAACTAAAAACATAAATTTTCCTTAAGCCTTAAAAAGTTATTTTATCTGTAAATGTAGCAAATTTTATACAAAACAAGAACAATAATTTTCATGAGGATCTTTACTTAATGTTTGGCTAACTAGAGTAGAATAAATTCCACATAAATGTTCAATTTACGGACTTAATTAATTTTTCTAAGTATTTTAAAGTCCACTTTTTAGATTAGTATATTTTATTTCCTTTTGAGGAAATTTAAATGCTTGGGTAGGCAAGCACACAGTACTACTAAGAAAATCCTTTCTAGAACTTATACAACTCATTTGTCTAATAAATTGTGTGTGTTTTTATGTGTGTGGGTAAGAAGAAAGAATGAATTAATCTTAAGTTCTTAATACAAATACTCCAATAGTGTTTTAAAATTTAGGCAAATTATCTTAACTTTCAACTTAAAGTCACAAACTTAATATCAATTACTTTTTTAAACTTGGAATCACAGGATTCAGCTTACAAATTCTCTAAAATTTCAAATTCCCTTTAACATTATAAACTAGTTATATAACGTATATACATATTATTCTTAGTTCAGCACAAAATGATTTAAGCTATGGGCTTAATTTCCTCATCATTTGAATAATATAATTAACAAGATGAACTCAAGAGCTACAACTCAAACTTCAGATCTTCAAAACTGAGACTGTACGTTCTTTTCAAACAACAATGGAACGCTGACAAAAACTGACTATATACCAAGCAACCAAAAAAAAATCTTGAATAAGTTTTACAGAGCATGTAAACAGACCATGTAACATTGCCAAAATATTACAAAATTCAAAAAGAATACTAAAGAACAAATAAAAGAAATCTATTGATTTGGACATTTAAAAATATTTCAGTAAAAATTAAAACATAATTAAATAATATTTTTAATAACAATACTGGATACCAACACATAATCATTGGCAATATTCCTTACTGAACTTCCTTGCAGCTACCATCTACCTTTGGATTAGTCTTTCTTATTCTGAAGCACATTAGTACTGGGCTCACCATTTTCATCTCCAGTATTTATTCTCATCATTCTTGGTAAAGTTAAATTTATATAGACAATTTATCCACAATCTTGAAAGTTCAAGTTGTAGACTTCCTCAATTGCAAAGTGGCTTCTTCCACAGCTAAAGAAAGAATATTTCTTTAAATTTGTATTGGAAATTTGTTACCAGAGTATCCTCACAGTATTATATTATTCATTCCATAATAACTACTCTACTAAGATATAGTTTATATATGTCCTATAAGGTTGCCCAACTCCATCATTTATCTAATTATTCTATTTTAACACTGACTACTGAAAGTACAAGTATTCCTGCAAGTATAACAAAATATAATAAAATTAAGTACCGAGATGTAACTGAAAAGACTCTTGGCAACCATTTTAAAACAAATACATTTTTAAAACCCATATGCAGGGATCTGATTTCTAGTGTCACAATGAAACTATTCCAAACTCCCTCAAACTGGTATGATGCCTACTATGCTGGACACATAGTTCATATTATTATAGAGTTACTGGATGATTGATGTAATTTATTTCAATAGCATTTGCACAATATTTATTTATTAGACTCCTCAAACAATGTCTAAGAAGAATAGTGATGAAATATAAATAAAGACACTTAAAATCACATCCATCTACAAAGCAATAATATCTAGTTGGAAAGAGAAAATTAACATAGATGAAAGAAAAAGAGAATAATTGATTTATGGTATGATATTGACTCTGAATATATGTCAGTATTAGATAAAAATTGTATTAAACTGTATAGATTATCCACTGACCTATCATGAATTACCCAATAGCAGTTTATATTCCTTATATAAAAAGAAACGTATGGCTATAGATAAGCAGAACAGGGCTGGGACAGTAGCTCCATGATGTTATCAACATCCCAGCTTCCTTCCCTCTTTCCATTTTGTCATGGTTAGCATTTAGCTTTCATTCCTTTGTTTATTTTGTAAACATAAAATGACAGCTCCATCTGCAACTTCAGGTTTAGATGCTAGAAGGAATATAAAGGAAGCACCAAGGAGGAAAAGTGGTGCCAGGTCTATACTGGGAGAACAATTCCTAGAAACTCATTTATGTTTCAGTTGCCAGAATATTAACATCCTTGCTCAAAAAAAGAAAAAAGAAAAGAAAAGAAAAGCTGGCCAGAATAAAATTGGGATTCTATAAGAAGAAAGAAAGGGAGAGAGGATGTTAGGTGGATGATCATTTCTGTCTGCAATCTTGAGAGCTGGAAGAAGGGAGAAAATTCTTGGTAAGTGTTACTGGAAAAGGTTTCATGGAGGAAGTGGAACAAGAGGTTGATCTTAAGAGATGGCAGCATTTAGATACCAAGAAGATGGAGTTTTTCCAGTAGTATGAACAGCATAAAGAAAAGTGAAAGATAAGTTTGAATGATTAATCTGACATATTTAGAGAACAGATTATATTGGAGACAGTTCCAAGGAGCAATGAATTGGTGGAGACTTCAAATAATGGTGCTCTTTGACAGAAAGACTTTTTGCGCTTGACATGGAGTACATGAGGAATCTGTTGGAAGTGTGAAGCAAGGGGAAGAATGTATTTAACTAATAGTTTAACAAAGCTTGCTGTGGTTGCTGAATGTGGTATAGATTAAAATGGAAAGAAACTGGACCTATGAAGTCATGAAAAACATTCAAGCGCTTTTGCTGCAACAATTATGGTTGTTGCCCAACTCAAAGTCTTAGCCTTATCATAACACAGTGTTTCCTGACTGATGATTCATAAACTGTCAGTTGTCCATGATGTGCTCTCTGATCCTCTCAGAAAATGTACTATTCGTTCTTGAGACTTCACTAACAGTCATTATCAGAACAATATTGTTAGTATATTTTTCAACATATGAGATATATTCTACGTTGGATTGCTGCAATTGAGCTTTTGAGGAGCAAATATAAGTGGCGATTTTTTAAAAGAGGCCATTTTCATTTTGGTCAACATGTTTAAAGTTAAGTGTTGGCGGCATCCATGTGTGGAGAAGTGTGTGAAGACTAATTTTTATGGCAGTGTCCTTTTCAAACACTGTGCATCGAGTCTGGTTTAATGGTCTGGCTGACTCACTCTCCACTCCTTACCCCATCCCTCCACTCCCCATCCCTGGGGCAACTCAAATTTCTGCTGCAGGAGTTGAGCCCCACCCCCAGCTTGGGGACCAATCTTGCTTTCTTCTATAAGAGGAGGAATTCTGAAACCATAAGCAAGTAGCTCAGTGACTCAGCAACACAGCATGAAGTCAGCTTTGCTTCTGGACAGGGTTAATCTTTGCATCTCTTTCCGATAATTAGGTTTTTCCTTCTTGAACACCCTATTGTGATGGTGACTCAATATCTTCTTTTTCCAGAGCCAAAGTCTCATCTGAATGCTGTTGGTCATCCTGAAGCCAGTGTTCTACCCGAGTCCTATCAATCCACTCTCTGGCAATTCTTCCTCATGCTTCCTACCTTCTTGACATTTCTAGCTATTTCTAGTTATCAAATTCCCAGGAGCTCAGATGCCAGTATTTATTGCCTATTTTGTATTGCTTAGAGTTGTCTGGTCTCCTGAGTCAAGCCATTCATACTTGCCCTTCACTTTTATAAATGTTTACATCTCAGAGTCAGTCTGTCAGCCTTTAATTTGTGGAAGGATTTTCCACCCAACTAATAATACATTTTTATTTCTTATATTTTCCCTTCCCCATTTCAAGCAGACAGCCAGGCCCTTACTATTTCCTTGGCTCAGATAATTTTGCTGAGAAGAAGGCAGAAAAGAAACTGCTTGATGAAGATGAATTCTTTTTGTGGCTTTAGAAAAACTTGCTGAAGAGTTAATGTTAAATATTTTAAATGGGTGGAAGAAAGAAATGTAGACCAGGCAGTTTCTTCATAGTGTCGATGGTCTTTACAATTTGGTATGCTTTTGCAGTGGCTGGTACCGGTTTTTCCATCCCATATTTAGTGCTTCCTTCAGGAGCTCTTGTAAGGCAGGCCTGGTGGTGGTAAAAACCTCTCAGCATTTGCTCGTCTGTAAAGGATTTTATTGCCCCTTCATTTATGAAGCTTAGTTTGGCTGGATATGAAATTCTGGGTTGAATATTCTTTTCTTTAAGAATGTTGAATATTGGCCCCCACTCTCTTCTGGCTTGTAGGATTTCTGCAGAGAGATCTGCTGTTAGTCTGATGGGCTTTCCTTTGTGGGTAACCTGACCTTTCTCTCTGGTTGCCCTTAACATTTTTTCCTTCATTTCAACCTTGGTGAATCTGATGAATACGTATCTTGAGGTTGCTTTTCTCGAGGATATCTTTGTGATGTTCTCTGTATTTCCTGAATTTGAATGTCAGCCTGTTTTGCTAGGTTGGAGTTCTCCTGGATAATATCCTAAAGAGTGTTTGTTTTCCAGCTTGGTTCGTTTGCCCCCATCACTTTCAGGTACACCAATCTAACTAGGTTTTGTCTTTTCACATAGTCCTATATTTCTTGGAGGCGTTGTTCGTTCCTTTTCATGATTTTTTCTCTAATCATGTCTTCAGGCTTTATTTCATTAAGTTGATCTTCAATCTCTGATATCCTTTCTTCCACTTGATCAATTCAGCTATTGAACTGTGCTGGGAGATCCACTGCTGTCTTCAGAACCAGCAGGCAGGAACATTTAAGTCTGCTGAAGCTGCAGCCACAGCTGCCCCTTCCCCCAGGTGCTCTGTCCCGGGGAGATGGGAGTTTTATCTATAAACTCCTGACTGGGGCAGCTGCCTTTCTTTCAGAGATGCCCTGCCCAGAGAGGAGGAATCTAGAGAGGCAGTCTGGCTACTGTGGCTTTGCGGAGCTGCGGTGGGCTCGGCTTGGTTCGAACTTCCAGGCAGCTTTGTTTACACTATGAGGGGAAAACCGCCTACTCAACCCTCAGTGATGGTGGACTCCCCTCCCCCCACCAAGCTCGAGTGTCCCAGGTCAACTTCAGACTGCTGTGCTGGCAGTGAGAATTTCAACCCAATCAATCTTAGCTTGCTGGGCACCGTGGGGGTGGGATCCGCTGAGCTACACCACTTGGCTCCCTGGCTTCAGCCCCCCCTTGTAGGGGAGTGAATGGTTCTATCTTGCTGGTGTTCCAGGAGCCACTGGAGTATGAAGAAAAACTCCTGCAGCTAACTCGGTGTCTGCCCAAATGGCCACCCAGTTTTGTGTTTGAAAACCAGGACCCTGGTGGTACAGGCACCCGAGGGAATCTCCTGGTCTGAGGGTTGAGAAGACCTTGGGAAAAGTGTAGGAACTGGGCTGGAATGCACAGTTCCTCATGGCACAGTCCTTCACGGCTTCCTTTGGCTAGGGGAGGGAGTTCCCTGAACACTTGCACTTCCCAGGAGAGACAATGCCCCACCCTGCTTGAGCTCGCCCTCCATGGGCTGCACCCACTGTTTAACCAGTCCAATGAGATGAGCCTGGTACCTCAGTGGAAATGCAAAATCACCCACCTTCTGCGTTGATCTCGCTGGGAGCTAAAGACCAGAGTTTTCCTATTAGGCCACCTTGCCAGCATCAACTAATGGGCAAAACGACCAGCTAGCATCATAATGACAAGACCAAATTCACACATACCAATATTAACCTTAAATGTAAATGGGCTAAATTCCCCAATTAAAAGACACAGACTGGCAAATTGGATAAAAAGTCAGGACCCATCCATGTGCTACATACAAGAGACCCATCTCATGTGCAAAGACACGCATAGGCTCAAAGTAAAGGGATAAAAGAATATTTACGAAGTAAATGGAAAGCAAAAAAAAGCAGGGATTAAAATCCTAGTCTCTGATAAAACAGACTTTAAACCAACAAAGATCAAAAAAGACAAAGAAGGGTATTACATAATGGTAAATGGATCAATGCAACAAGAAGACCTAACTATCCTAAATATATACGCACTCAATACAGGAGCACCCAGATTCATAAAGCAAGTTCTTAGAGACCTACAGACAGACTTAGACTCCCACACAATAATAGTGGGAGACTTAACACCCCACTGTCAGTATTAGACAGATCAATGAGACAGAAAATTAACAAGGATATTCAGGACTTGAACTCACCTAAGGACCAAGCAGACCTAATAGACATCTAAAGAACTCTCCACCCCAAATCAAGAGAATATATATTCTTCTCAGCCCTACATCACACTTATTCTAAAATTGAACACATAATTGGATGTAAAACACTCCTCAGCAAATGCAAAAGAACAGAGATCATAACAAACAGTCTCTTAGACCACAGTGCAATTAAACTGGAACTCAGGATTAAGAAACTCACTCAAAACCACACAACTGCATGGGAACTTAACAACCTGCTCCTGAATGACTACTGGGTAAACAATGAAATTAAGGTAGAAATAAATAAGTTCTTTGAAACCAATAACAACAAAGACACAATGTACCAAAATCTCTGGGACACAGCTAAAACAGTGTTTAGATGGAAATTTATAGCATTCAGTGCCCACAGGAGAAAGCAGGAAAGATCTAAAATTGACACCCTAACATCACAATTAAAAGAACTAGAGAATCAAGAGCAAACAAATTGAAAACCTAGCAGAAGACAAGAAATAACTAAGATCAGAGCAGAACTGAAGGAGATAGAGGCACGAAAAACCCTTCAAAAAATCAACGAATCCAGGAGCTGGATTTTGAAAACATTAACAAAATAGATAGACCAATATCCAGACTAATAAAGAAGAAAAGAGAAAAGAATCAAATAGATACAATAAAAAAATGATCCCACAGAAATACAAAATACCATCAGAGAATACTATAAACACCTTTATGTGAATAAACAAGAAAACCTGGAAGAAATGGATAAATTCCTGGATGCACACACCCTCCCAAGACTAAACCAAGAAGAAGTCAAATCTCTGAATGAACCAATAACAAGTTGCGAAATTGAGGCAGTAATTAATAGCCTACCAACCCAAAAAAGTCCAGGACCAGACAGATTCACAGCTGAATTCTTTTTTTTTTTTTTTTTTTTTTTTTTTTCACAGCTGAATTCTATAAAAGGTACAAAGGGAAGCTGGTACCATTCCTTCTGAAACTATTCCAAACAATAGAAAAAGAGGGACTCCTCCCTAACTCACTTTATGAGGCCAGCATCATTCTGATACCAAAACCTGGCAGAGACAAACAAAAAAAGAAAAATCAGGCCAATAACCCTGATGAACATTGATGCAAAAATCCTCAATAAAATACTGGCAAACTGAATCCAGCAACATATCAAAAAGCTTCTCCACCACGATCAAGTTGGCTTCATCCCTGGGATGCAAGGCTGGTTCAACATATGCAATTCAACAAACATAATCCATCACATAAACAGAACCAATGACAAAAACCACATGATTATCTCAATAGATGCAGAAAAGGCCTTCAAGAAAATTCAACACCACTTCATGCTAAAAACTCTCAATAAACTAGGTATTGATAGACTGTATCTCAAAATAATAAGAGCTATTTATGACAAACTCACAGCCAATACCATACTGAATGGGCAAAAGCTGGAAGCATTGCATTTGAAAACTAGAAGAAGACAAGGATGCCCTCTCTCACCACTCCTATTCATCATAATATTGGAAGATGTGGTCAGGGCAACCAGGCAGGAGAAAGAAATACAGGATATTCAAATAGGAAGAGAAGAAGTCAAATTGTTGCTGTTTGCAGATGACATAATTGGATATTTAGAAAGCCCCATCATCTCAGCCCAAAATCTTCTTAAGCTGATAAGCAACTTCAGCAAAGTCTCAGGATACAAAATCAATGTGCAAAAATCACAAGCATTCCTATATACCAATAATAGACAGACAGCCAAATCATAAGTGAACTCCCATTCACACTTGCTGCAAAGAGAATAAAATACCTAGGAATACAACGTACAAGGGATGTGAAGGACCTCTTCAAGGTGAACTACAAACCACTGCTCAAGGAAATAAGAGAGGACACAAACAAATGGAAAAACTTCCATGCTCATGGATAGGAAGAATCAATATCATAAAAATGGCCATACTGCCCAAAGTAATTTATAGATTCAATGCTATCCCCATCAAGCTACCACTGACTTTCTTCACAGAATTAGAAAAAACTAATTAAAATTTCATATGCAATCAAAAAGAGCCCATACAGCCAAGACAATCCTAAGCAAAAAGAACAAAGCTGGAGGCATCACGCTACCTAACTTCAAACTATACTACAAGGCTACAGTAACCAAAACAGCAAGATACTGGTACCAAAACAGATATATAGACCAATGGAACAGAACAGAGCCCTCAGAAATAATGCCACATATCTCCAAACATCTGATCTTTGACAAACCTGACAAAAACAAGCAATAGGGAAAGGATTCCCTATTTAATAAGTGGTGTTGGGAAAACTGGCTAGCTATATGCAGAAAACTGAAACTGGACCCCTTCCTTACACCTTATACAAAAACTAACTCAAGATGGATTACAGATTTAAAAGTAAGACCTAAAACCATAAATAACCCTAGAAGAAATCATAGGCAATACCATTCAGGACAGAGGCATGGGCAAAGACTTCATGAGTAAAACACCAAAAGCAATGGCAACAAAAGCCAAAATTGACAAATAGGATCTAATTCAACTAAAGAGCATCTGCACAGCAAAAGAAACTATCATCAGAGTGAACAGGCCTACAGAATGGGAGAAAATATTTGCATCTATCCATCTGACATTGGTCTAATATCCAGAGTCTACAAAGAACTGAAACAAATTTACAAGAAAAAACAAACAACCCCATCAGAAAGTGGTCAATGGATATGAACAGCCCCTTCTCAAAAGAAGACATTGAGGCAGTCAACAAACATATGAAAAAAATCTCATTATCATTGGTCATTAGAGAAATGCAAATCAAAACCACTATGAGCTAACATCTGACACCAGTTAGAATGGTGATCATTAAAAAGTCAGGAAACAACAGATGCTGGAGAGGATGTGGAGAAATAGGAACGCTTCTACATTGTTGGTGGGAGTGTGAATTAGTTCAACCACTCTGGAAGAAAGTGTGGCAATTCCTCAAGGATCTAAAACCAGAAATACCATTTGACCCAGCATTCCCATTACTGGGTATATACCCAAAGGATTATAAATTATTCTACTATAAAGCCACATGCACACATATGTTTATTGTGGCACTGTTCATGATAGCAAAGACTTGGAACCAACCCAAATGCCCATCAGTGAGAGACTGGATAAAGAAAATGTGGCATATATACACCATGGAATACTATACAGCCATAAAAAAGGATGAGTTCATGTTCTTTGCAGGGACATGGATGATGCTGGAAACCATCATTCTCAGCACACTAACAAGGGAACAGAAAACCAAACACTGCATGTTCTCACTCATAAGTGGAAATTGAACAATGAGAACACATGCACACAGGGAGGGGAACATCACACACTGGGGCCTGTCGGGGTGGGGGGCTAGGGAGAGATAGCATTAGGAGAAATACCCAATGTACATGACATTTTGATGGGTGCAGCAAACCACCATGGCACGTGTATACCTGTGTAACAAACCTGCATGTTCTGCACATGTATCCCAGAACTAAAAGTATAATTTAAAAAAAAAGAAAAGAAAAGAAATGTAGGCAAGGCACAGTGGCTACCCCATGTAATCACAGCACTTTGGGAGGCCAAGGTGTGTGGATCACTTGAGCCCAGGAATTCAAGGCCATTCTGGGCAACATAGAGAAACCTCTTTCTACAAAAAATACAAAAATTAGCTAGGCGTGGTGGTGCATGCTTGTATCCCAGCTACTTGGAAGTTTGAGGTGCAAAGATTGCTTGAGCTGGGGAATTCAAGGCTGCAGTGAGCCATAATTTTGTCACTGCACTCCAACCTGGGCAACAGAATAAGACCTTGTCTCAAGAAAAAAAAAAAAAAAGAAGGAGGGAGAAAGGGAGTTAGGGAAGGAAGGAAGGAAGGAAGGAAGGAAGGAAGGAAGGAAGGAAGGAAGGAAGGAAGGAAGGAAGGAAGGAAGGAAGGAAGGAAGGAAGGAAGGAAGGAAGGAAGGAAGGAAGGAAGGAAGGAAGGAAAAAAGATGATCGGGTGAAAAAGAAAGAAAAGTAAAAGGAAAGTAACAGAATGGAAAGGAAAAGAAAAGAAAAGGAAGGAGAAGAGAAGAGAAGAGAAAAGAAAAAAGAAAAGAAAAGAAGTCTATGGAAAGTAAACTCATCTTAGGTCAGTCTCCCTGGGAGTTCATAAGACCAGAGCGGGTAGCTGTATGGGATACCAAGAAGCCTAGGCCCAGAAACCCCCCATGCCCAAACTTCCCACACTTCGGGAGTGGTACAGACTGGACACAGCTTCAGAAATGGAAAGGGCCAGTCCAGCTAGAACAAGATTGTCATGGCAGTGAGTGGATGGGAGGTGAGCATAGGAATGAGACTGATTATCCTTCTAGCCTACTGCAGTTGGGGTTCAAAGATGGACTCAACTTAATGTTTTAAAAATAATTTTATAGGCTGGGCGCGGTGGCTCACGCCTGTAATCCCAGCACTTTGGGAGGCCGAGGCAGGCGGATCATGACGTCAGGAGATTGAGACCATCCTAGCTAACATGGTGAAACCCCGTCTCTACTAAAAATTAAAAAATTAGCTGGGCGTGATGGCAGGTGCCTGTAGTCCCAGCTACTCAGGAGGCTGAGGCAGGAGAATGGTGTGAACCCAGGAGGCAGAGCTTGCAGTGAGCCAAGATCGTGCGACTGCACTCCAGCCTGGGTGACAGAGCGAGACTCCATCTCAAAAAACAATAATAATAATAATAAAATAATTTTATAAGACATCAATTATTATAAAATCAATAATTTTATAAGAGTAATATAAATAAAATATGAACTCTGCCTTTGAGGAATTTTAAGATCAATATGGAAAATATGACAAGGTCATTAATACATTATAAATAAATAGGCCAGACATGGTGGTACACACCTGTAATCCCAACACTTTGGGATGGTAAGGCAGGAGTATTGCCTGAGCCCAGGAGGTCGAGGCTGCAGTGAGCTATAATAGTGCCACTGCACTCTGCCCTGGGTGACAGAGTGGGACCCTGTCTCAAATAAATAAATAAATAATAACATAACATAGCATAGCATAACAACATAATATCTGTGTCATTAAAGATGTAAAAAAATTACCTCTGATTAGAAGGATCAATAACATCCTCATAGAGAACTGAAAAAAAAAACTGATACAACATAGGAAAGAATAGTGAAACCCCATCTATACTAAAAATACAAAAGTTAGCCAGATACGGTGGCACACACCTGTAGTACCAGCTGCTCAGGAGGCTGAGGCAGGAGAATCGCTTGAACCAAGGAGGCAGAGGTTGCAGTGAGCCAAGATCACACCACTGCACTCCAGCTTGGGCGACAGTGAGACTCCTTCTGTAAAACAAACAAAAAAACATAAGAAAGAAAAGGCTGGGTATGGTGGCTCATGCCTGCAATCCCAGCACTTTGGGAGGCCGAGGCAGGCGGATAACCTGAAGTCAGGAGTTTGAGACCAGCCTGGCTAAAATGGTGAAACCCTGTCTCTACTAAAAATACAAAAATACAAAAAAAAAA